>NC_053490.1:474234577-474534577 GCF_905171775.1 Rana temporaria | reverse complement strand
ATCCGATAAGAATACAGCGCATATCTGTAATAACGATGGCAACGATGAGGTCATCCCTGATGCATTTCGTGTCAACACACGTTTTCAAAGGGGTATCCCTCTCTTGTGGCCAGCAACAATATTTATACTAGTCCCCCACAATGCAACTCACCGTCTGGGAGGAGGCAATCAGCTTTCTCTCTTCCGCACATGGGCCTAATGGCGTCCTTGTATGTACTCCGAATATCATAAGAATATGTGCCACACGACCAATTTACAGACACAATCCAAAAAGCATATAAAAAGCTAATGGCCTGAAGCAAGGAAGCGCTTGATCACCGCGCTTCCGGGATATAGCAAGCGGATAGGCGCATGTGACTATAGTATAGTGTGAGTGTCAAAGGAGGTGGGGGCAGTCTAAAGTGGAACAGCTGTGCGGTCCAGACCTCTCTATGGGCGCCGCTATGCGTTCCACAGGGGCTAAATGAAAAATAAGGATCCGCAACAGTGAAAAACAACTTAATAAACCGTGACAGACAATACAGACGGTATGAATAACACCCACTGAAACTCCAGAGAAATAATACAATTGGAGTTAGTGTATGTATAATGGACTAAAGAATTTAGGCGTTGGAATTGGTACACACGATCGGAAATTCCAATTTGAATTTTTCCCATCGGAAAAATAGAGAACCTGCTCTCAATCTTTTGCTGGCCTAAATTCCGACAGCAAAAGTCCGAAGGAGCTTACACACGGTCGGAATTTCTGACCAAAAGCTCTCATTGGATTTTTGCTGGCGGAATTTCCGATCGTGTGTATGGGGTGTAACCATGAGTGAAAGAAAAGTTTTTGTGTTATCCTTGATATTCTCTGAAAAATGGCCAAGAAATCATACATTCTGCCAGAGTATGCAAACTTGTGAAAGAAACCTAAGGGTCCATGACGATATGGAGATAACCCCTGGATGAGAAATAATACTATTAACAATATTGTTACTATTATGTCATGCGATATCTGTATTCAACAAGACACCACTAAACTTATATTTATGTGTGATAACCTTCATGATCCTTATGTGTACATGTTGGAGTTGTGGGGGAATGTTAACCCCTGGGTTGAGTGGTAGATAAATCGGTGTTGTAGATGCTGGGTAAGGGCAATTGTAACCAATCGTATGATGGAGATAAAACCCAGAACTAAAGTAAGGTGTTCAAATCTATCTCCTCATTCAGGCCTCCAGGCCTCTGGCAGATGTGTTTGAGAGAGACCCTGGTATGGACTCAATGACCAACACTCTCTAACCCTCTGAGGATTTTCCATAATGCTCTAGATGTGTTGGGAACACTGTGATTGTTGTCACCACCCTCCACAAAATGTTAAAAGATACTAAGTCCATTAAGTCCAACCTGTGTGTGATTACATTGTATATCGCTGTATGGTGTGGTCATTCAGGTGCTTATATAATCGTTTTTTTTTTTTAAACTATCGATACCCCCCGCTGAAACCACCACCTGTGGAAGGGAATTCCACATCCTTGCCGCTCTTACAGTAAAGAATCCTCTACGTAGTTTAAGGTTAAACCTATTTTCTTCTCGTGCTGAATGACCATATTTCCCGATCTCACCAATTGTATATTGCTTACTGATATAGCTGTTCTACTTCTATGTTATGATAGCAGCCTGTGCTGACTTATTGTTATTTTGTAACTTTCTTTACAAAAATCTAAAATAAACACATTTAAAAAAAATAAATAAGTTTTTCTTCTAATTTTAGTGAGTGGCCACGTGTCTTGGTAAACTCTCTTCTGAGAAAAAGTTTTATCCCTATTGTGGGGGTCACACAATGTTCTGATGGTTCTTCCAACTCAGAAGAAACCACAAGGACCGGTAAAAGGCTATACAACAAATTTGGTGCAGTTGTAGAATTGTTTTACCCTTGACAGTGACATTTTTCTGTCCATGGGTAACGTGTTTGCAGATGAAGCATAAGGCTTTCCGGTATTGGTACATGCCAATTAAGGGAATAAGACACAATGTGTGGAGTCGATTTGGGTTTACATTTACTGGGGGCCACCAACTACCGCCGCAGCCATGCCCATATATAGTCCTCTTTCAACATGACACTATTATCGGCCTGAAGAAGGAGTGCATTCTCTGCAAACACGTCGTTGCCTACGTCCCCACGCCAGATCTGGGAAGTGACGTCACCTCCATCCTGCCAGTACATTGCACGGATCAGGAATCGCCGGAATCCACCAGCGCTGGTATTCACCACGGCCTGACAGAGGACAACATCCCATGCAGTGCCATGAGCTATATGCCTGTTTAAAGACTACACTTGTGAGTAGTTCTTTGTGTCACTTTGAATAAAAAGTTCCTAACAGCTACACTTAGAAAGCGCCTGTGCTTTTTCCTTGTACTTATTGATTATAGCTACCCTATAACATACATACAGTATGTTTTTAACAATGGGGATTACAAATAAACAACCTATACTAATATTCAGAAATCCTTTTTCCGACAATGGGATATTGTGTCAGGATAACATATTTTTGTATCCACTTAACATACAGTATATACTTTAATATTGTGTTACAATTTAAAATCATATACTTATAAACATGTCCATGATACTTACAGTGATTGGAATTTATAATCCATTGGTTTGTAAACAGGCATAGATATATACTATATTTATTGGCGTATAACACTCACTTTTTTACCCTGAAAATAGAGGGTAAACTGTGCCTGCGTGTTATATGCAGGGGGCTGTGGAAAGTTTTTTTCCTGAAACTTCCCTCTTAGGCCTAGTACACACGAGAGGATTTATCCGCGGATACCGTCCAGCGGACCGTTTCCGCGGATAAATCCTCTCGAGGATTTCAGCGGATTTGGATCCGATGGAGTGTACTCACCATAGGATCGAAATCCGCGCCGAAATCCCCTCGCGATGACGTGTCGCGCCGTCGCCGCGATGATGACGCGGCGACGAGCGCGACGCTGTCATATAAGGAATTCCACGCATGCGTCGAATCATTACGACGCATGCGGGGGATCCCTTCGGACGGATTGATCCGGTGAGTCTGTACAGACCAGCGGATCAATCCGTTGGGATGGATTCAAGCGGATAGATTTGAAAGCATGTCTTCAAATTTATATCCGCTTGAAATCCATCCCAGGGGATAAAAATCTGCGGAAACAGATCCGCTGGATTGTACACACCATAGAATCTATCCGCTGAAACCGATCCGCTGAGATTTTTCAGCGGATGGATTCTATGGTGTGTACGGGGCCTTAGAGTTAGGGTGCGTGTTACACGCCGATAAATACGGTATATAGATTACACAGTGCCATAAGAGCCTAAAGTGATATTAAAGGCAAAAAAAATATATATTAAAAAAAAATAAACAAATATGTCATACTTACCTGCTCTGTGCAGATTCGCCTGTTCTCGGGTCTCCTGCCAGCGCTCCTGGCCCTTCCCTCATGTCAAGCTCCCCCACAGCCAGCAGCTTGCAATAGGGGCACCCAGGGATGCGCATTCCCGAGCTGCTGCTCTGCGTGTCCATTGTTTAACCACTTCAGCCCTGGACCATTATGCAGCTAAAGGAACAGGCCACTTTTTGCGATTCGGCACTGCATTGCTTTAACTGACAATTGCGCAGTCGTGCGACGTGGCTCCCAAACAAAATTGGTGTCTTTTTTTCCCACAAATAGAGCTTTCTTTTGGTGGTATTTGATCACCTCTGCGGTTTTTATTTTTTGCGCTATAAACAAAAATAGAGCGACAATTTTGAAAAAAAATCAATATTTTTTACTTTTTGCTATAATAAATATCCCCCAAAAAATATATAAAAAATACATTTTTTTCCACAGTTTAGTCCGATACGTATTCTTCTACATATTTTTGGTAAAAAAAAAAATCGCAATAGCCGTTTATTGATTGGTTTGTGCAAAAGTTATAGCTTCTACAAAATAGGGGACTGTTTTATGCCATTTTTAATAATATTTTTTTTTTTATTAGTTATGGCAGCGATCAGTGATTTTTATCGTGACTGCGACATTATGACGGACACATCAGACACTTTTGACAGCATTTTGGGGCCACTGTCATTTTTACAGTGATCAGTGCTATAAAAATGCACTGATTACTGTGAAAATGACACCGGCAGTGAAGGGGTTAACATCTAGGTGGCGCTGTAGGGGTTAAGTGTTCCCTAGGAAGTGATTCCGATGACAGGGAACAGACAATCACTGACATGCCATGGAGAAGAACGGGGAAAGATTTGTTTACACTCACCTCTCCCCGTTTTTCAGCTCTGTGACCCGATCGCAGGTCAGCGGGCACGATCGGATCCACGGGTCCCGTGGGCGCGGTAACGGAGATCAGGACCAGGTG
This sequence comes from Rana temporaria, assembly GCF_905171775.1. NCBI lineage: Eukaryota > Metazoa > Chordata > Amphibia > Anura > Ranidae > Rana > Rana temporaria. Next base: position 474,530,199 of record NC_053490.1, on the reverse strand, counting down.
ATCCACGGCTGGGCTTCTTAAAGGCGACGTACCTGTACGTGCTTGTGCCTAGCCGTGCCATTGTGCCGACGTATATGTACAGGCAGCGGTCCTTAAGTGGTTACTGGACATAGCCTCACGCTTGTAAGCGTTACTGCTTTTAAAAAAAACAATAAATCATACCATCTAGTTTTACCTATGGCGATGCTTTCATATCTTTTTCCGGATTGCTTTGATTACCTGCATTGAGTGTGGACCAGAACCCGGGATGCTGGGCTACTACAATCAATTATCTACAGCAGTATATGGTCTGTTTGATCACCGGAGGTTCCTGGAACACCACGGCACTGGCTTTGTGTTAGCCACAAGCTTTCAAGCTTGTGCAGCTGGTAAGCGTGCACTCTATAGCCTCGTACACACGATCGGATTTTCCACAGACAAAGCCTCTGACTTTTGTCCGAAGGGCGTTGGCCAAAAACTTGTCTTGCATACAAACGGCACAGAATTGTCAGCCAACAAACACAAATGTAGTTACGTACTACGTAGTTTTTCAGCTCTTTAGCGCCACCCTTTGGGCACCTTTTTTGCGTTTGAGCATTGCTTCCGAGCATGCGTGTTTGTACATTGGACTTTTGTCCGACGGACTTGTGTACACACGCTCGAAAAATCCGACAACAGACCGTTGTTCGCGGAAATGTTCCGCCAACAGCCTGTCATCACACAATTCCCATCGGAAAATCTGATTGTGTGTACGAGGTTTATGTGGTGGTGGATTCACATTGTCTGCTCAAAAGTAACAAGAAACAGTCACTATTGTGTCGTTTGATTTATCCACTTATTCTTCCATTGGAGAACCTTCCAATATTTCCCCATCCATTGGAGAACTCCTATTTATCACATTATTCACTTATTGCGATTTGTTTAATCTTCACATTATTATTTATTTATTTATTTATTTGTATTTACATACAGTATATGCTTTTAAGTAGCGCAGCTCCTTATGTTTATTTAACACTATAAAAACTTGAGTTTTTTAACATTTTTGCAATAGCTCTATGCGTTTTTAAGTGGTGTTTATGTTTTTTTCAACAGGATCAAAAACATTAAAAGCCACTGGTGAGTGAGCTGCATTTTTGAGCATTTACCTGCATTTTTAGACGCTAGAGCGTTTTTACAGCTAAAGAACAACCCACTATTTGTTTTTCTCCAAATACAGTTGATAACAGCCTATGTGCGCAAAAACAACAGCTGTTAAAACATCCAAAAACGTCCAGCGTGCAAGTGGCCTAATGCCCGGTACACAAGATCAGAAAATCATACGAAAAATACCGCTTTCGAAAGCGATCGTACCATAATCTGATCATTAGTTCATCCGATATTATTTGATCCGACATGCACAAATATCTTTTTTGGACGTTGCCAGATCGTACGGTTTTCGTTTAATCAGTACATCTGTCATTTGAAAATGCATTACAACACATGACATCACTTCTGAATTTTTACTCTGTCGAACGCAAATTTTTGTGACTTTAGTAAACTCAGCAGATTCGATCTAAGATTAGCATGCAAAAAGAAAAAACGTCCGATAATCTCATTGTGTGTACCGGGCATTAAGCTGCCACTGTCCTTTAGCCCAGGTTCACACTGGGCTGCGGGAGTGAAGCCGTGCGAGTTCAGCTGAACTCGCACGATTTCACTCCCGCTGGCAGTCCCGATTTCGGCCGTGATTTAAGAGACATCTGTGCAGGTTTCTGCACAGCTGTCAATGTAAATCGCGGCCCAAAATCGCAAAAAGTAGTACAGGAACTACTTTTTGAAATCGGTGCAGCGCCGCAGATGCGGCGTCGCACCAATTAGGACGGTGCAATTGCCGACAATTGCCGGAAAATGCAGCAGATTTGAGATGCGATTTGACATCTCAAATCGTACCAGTGTGAACCAGGCCTTAGACCTTTTTAAAAACTCATAGGCCTGGTTCACACTGGTACGATTTGGGTATCTATTTACTCGGCGCAACTTCATCTTTCATATTATGCAAAAACATTGGGTTAACTTTAATTTTATTTTTTTAAAGCACAAAACTGTTTTATTTCCAAAAAAAACGCGTTAGAAAAATTGCTGTGCAAATACAGTGCGTGATAAAAAGTTGCAACGACCACCATTGTATTCTCTAGGGTCTTTGCTAAAATATATATATATATATATATATATATATATATATATATATATATATATATATATATATATATATATATATAATGTTTTGGGGTTCTATGTAATTTTCTAGCAAATAAATGATGATTTTTACATGTAGAAGAGAAATGTCAGAATTGGCCTGAGTGCTCCCTGCATGTTGGGCCTCTGTATGTGGAAACGCTGTGTAAAAGTCTCACACATGTGGTATCGCCACACTCGGGAGGAATAGCAGAATGTGTTTTGGGGTATAATTTGTGGTATGCATATGCTGTGTGTGAGAAATAACCTGCTAATACAGTCCTGATCAAAAGTTTAAGACCACTTGAAAAATGGCAAAATACATTGTTGGATCTTAACAAGGTTCCAAGTAGAGCTTCAACATGCAATAAGAAGAAATGAGAGTGAGACAAAACATTTTTTGAGCATTCAATTTAATGAAAACAATGAATAAACTGAAACAGGCTGTTTTTCAGCTGATCAAAAGTTTAGGACCACACCTCCAAAAAAAAACTAAACCCCCCACAAAACAGAAATCCAACTTCAAACATGAACTCAGTAATTCGTAGCTAAGCCGTTATTGTTGATCACTTCAAAATTAGTTATGGCATGCTTTATGCAAGCGTTTCCATGAGGTGAGTGGGAACATTTCTCCAAGTGGTGAAGACAGCCGCACGAAGGCCATCTACTGTCTGGAACATTTTTGTAAACTTCCCTTGCCATCCATCCCCAAAGGTTCTCAATTGGATTTAGATCAGGGGAACACGCAGGATGGGCCAAAAGAGTGATGTTATTCTCCTGGAAGAAGTCCCTTGTCCTGCGGGCATTGTGTACTGTAGCGTTGACCTGTTGAAAAACCCACAGACGAGGGCCCTCAGTCATGAGGAATGCTCTCTGCAACATCTGGACATAGCCAGCGGCCGTTTGACGCCCCTGCACTTCCTGAAGCTCCATTGTTCCACTGAAGGAAAAAGCACCCCAGACCATTATGGCGCCCCCTCCACTGTGGCACGTAGAAAACATCTCAGGTGGGATCTGCTTGTCATGCCAGTAACGTTGGAAACCATCAGGGCCATCAAAGTCCAAACAAGCAGTTCTGTGGCGTTCAAGGAGACAAGGTTTTTGAAGATGTTTTTTGTTTTTGAGGCCCTTCAGTCTCAGATGCCGTCTGATGGTTATGGGGCTGCAGTCAGCACCAGTAAGGGCCTTAAAGCGGATGTGCCACGGTAAAATAATATTAAAAGCCAGCAGCTACAAATACTGCAGCTGCTGACTTTTAATATTAGGACACTTACCTGTCCTGGAGTCCAGCGCCGATCGCAGCAGAGCACGAGCGATCGCTCGTCACTCTGCTGCTCCCCCCGCCATTCACGCTGAGGGAACCAGGAAGTGAAGCGCTGCGGCTTCACTGCCCGGTTCCCTACGGCGCATGCGCGAGTCGCGCTGCGCCCGCCGATGGGCTCACACGCTGTGTGCTGGGAGCCGAGTGTTCCCAGCACACAACGGGCGACAGACGGGATGTGACGGAATGCCCGTCTTTTGCCCGTAGCGTGTGGCCGGAAGTGGGTGCAAATACCTGTCTTTAGACAGGTATCTGCACCCCCCTCCCCCCTGAAAGGTGTCAAATGTGACACCGGAGGGGGGGAGGGTTCCGATCAGCGGGACTCCACTTTAGGGTGAAGAACCGCTTTAAAGTGGAGGTTCACCCGGAAATGTTAATTTTTAACCTTAGATTCATGCTCATTTTGTCAAGGGGAATCGGTTAGTTTTTTTTAAATCTAAGCAGTACTTACCGTTTTAGAGATACATCTTCTCCGCCACTTCCGGGTATGGGCTGCGGGACTGGGCGTTCCCACTTGATTGACAGTCTTCCGACGGTCGCATCTATCGCGTCACGATTTTCCGAAAGTAGCCGAACGTCGGAGCGCAGGCGCCGTATAGAGCCGCACCGACGTTTGGCTTCTTTCGGCTACTCGTGACGCGATAGATGCGACCATCGGGAAGCCTGTCAATCAAGTAGGAACGCCCAGTCCCAAACACCATACCCGGAAGCGGCGGAGAAGATGCATGTCTAAAACGGTAAGTACTGCTCGGATTTTTAAAAAACTACCCGATTCCCCTTGACAAAATGAGCATCAATCTAAGGTTAAAACATTTTTTTCGGGTGAACTTCTTATGCAGTTCAGCAACACGACCACGTTCAAAAAGGGAGAGTTTTTTTGTCTTTGCCATCACAACGTGTGACTTCCTGACAGAATAGGACAATGAATCCACATCTTTGCACAGATTTGGCCTTTTAAAGGCATGTGGTCCTAAACTTTTGATCAGCTGAAAAACAGCCTGTTTCAGTTTATTCATTGTTTTCATTAAATTGAATGCTCAAAAAATGTTTGGTCTCACTCTCATTTTTTCTTGTTGCATGTTGAAGCTCTACTTGGAACCTTGTTAAGATCCAACAATGTAAAATATGATTTTTTGCCATTTTTCAACTGGTCTTAAACTTTTGATCAGGACTGTATGACAATTTTATGAAAAAAAAAAAAAAATCTTGATTTTGCAAAGAATTGTGGGAAAAAATGACAACTTCAAAACACTCACCATGCCTCTTCCTAAATACCTTGACCTCTTTCCAAAAAGGGGTCATTTGGCGGGTATTTGTACTTTTCTGGCACGTTAGGGTCTCAAGAAATGAGACAGGCCGTCAGTACTTCAGGTGTGATCAATTTTCAGATATTGGCACCATAGCTTGTGGACTCTATAACTTTATAACTTTCACAAAGACCAAATAATATACACCAATTTGTACTTATTTTTACCAAAGATATGTAGCAGTATGAAGTTTGACCAAAATTTATGAAGAAAAATTACAAAATTTGCAAAATTTTATAACAGAAACGAAGAAATTTTTTTTTTTTTTACAGAATTTTCAGTCTTTTTTTCTTTTATAGCACAAAAAAAAAAACAACAGTGATGAAATACCACCAAAAGAAAGCTCCATTTGTGGGAAAAAACGGGACAAAAATTTCATTTGGGTACAGTGTTATATGACAGAGTAATTGCCATTCAAAATGTAAGAGCACAGAAAGCTGAAAATTGGTCTGGTTATTGAGGGGGTTTAAGTGCCCAGTGGTTAATATCATCATGGGCCCCTGGTCAAAGTAATGGACTGGGGCCCCTACCAGCCTGCCCCAATTTACACACCTACTCTCAAGAATTAAAGTATAAATAGCTGATAGAATTAAACATATATTATTATTAGTACTTTCAATAAAAGGGGGGGTGGTGAGGGCACAATACTGGGATCAGGACAATACAGTACAGGTTACGGGATGCTGCCTGGGACATGGTCATTCTGGGACAACTTGGTGAAAAAAATGTGACTGCCCCGGCAAATCCGGGACAGTTGCAAATCTAGTGTAATGCAATTATCATGGGGCCCCTTAGGACATCTCAGCAATGCAGAATTGCACAATTCTTACCACGATTCCAAATTGCTGTAAAATTTTGTCAAAATACGCAATGCGCTTTTGGGTGCCATTCATTGTTAATAGCACCCCAAATGCAGTTAGCAGACATGCATTTTGCCATTTGACAAACACATTCCCATGCGCCAAAATGCGCATTGAAAAAATGTACAACGCTCCTTGCCCAAAAAAAGTTTTGTCTTTTTGGGTTTTTATTCTGCACATTTTGGTACAGTTTTTAATGCACTTTTTGTTGCTTTTTTTTAACACACATTTTAGTGTGTTTTTTAAAACGCATTTTAGCACATTTTTATGTTCATTATGGTGCTTTTTTAACATGTATTTTTTACCTGCATTTTTGTGTGCATTCCCAAAACACATGCAAAATGCATGATATGCTTGCGTGCCAATAATTGTTAATGGCACCCCAAAAGTGGCTAGGAAATGTGCTGTTTGACAAAATACGCATTAAAAACAAATCAAAATGCACGGTAAAAAAGTGTCAAACTACATGCTAAAAGAAGAGCCAAAACGTGCGTTACAAACCACACCAAAATGCGTGTTAAAATAACCTGTGCCAAAATGTGCGCTAAAGGGCCAAAATGCATGTTTAATAAAGTGCCAAATGCACAATAAAAAAACCCAGATGCGTGTTAAAAAAAATATGGCATGTTAAAAAACAGCAAAATGCGTGTAAATAATACCAACATGCACAATTAACCACCTCAATACAGGGCACTTACACCCCCTTCCTGCCCAGGCCATTTTTCAGCTTTCAGTGCTGTCACACTTTGAATTGCAATTTTGCGGTCATGCTACACTGTAACCATGTGAAATTTTAATAATTTTCTTCACACAAATAGAGCTTTATTTTGGTAGTATTTAATCACTTCGGTTTATTTTATTTTTTTTCCTAAATACAGAAAATTTACTGACAAACTACGTAATTTTTCTCCTTAAAGCGGGGGTTCACCGTAAAAAAAAAAATTCTAACATTACATCCAGCATACTAAGCACATTTACAGTATCCAGGTCTTTTTTTTTTTCTCCGTACATACCGTTATATTGTGATTTTCTCCAGGGCTTCCGGGTTCTGATGACTGCGGGACTGGGCGTTCCTATCCCTAGGTTAGATGATTGACGTGTTGTGAAACAGTTCCCATGTCGCACAAAGCCGCGTCACCAGATTTCTATAAATAGCCAAGCTGCCAGTCGGCGCTATACTGCTCTACACGTCAATCATCTAACCCAGGGATAGGAACGCCCAGTCCCGCAGTCATCAAAACCCGGAAGCCCTGGAGAAAATCACAATATAACGGTATGTACAGAGGAGAAAAAAAAAAAAAGACCTGGATACTGTAAATGTGCTTAGTATGCTGGATGTAATGTTAGAATTTTTTTTTATGGTGAACCCCCGCTTTAAGGCCCCGTTCACACTTGTGCAAGTTTATAACAAATGTGATGCGTTAAAAAAAAAAAAATAGATTTGCATGTCATCCAAAAAGTCATTGTTTTTAATCACGGTCGTTCACATCTATGCGTTGGGATTCCTCTACGAATGTCATAATAAAAAGGGTCTTATGCGAGTTTACAGCGTTGCGTTGCGAATTTAGTCTCCAAAGACATCAATGTAAATCATTCTGGAATCGCATTGTTGGTTCAGATATGTGCGAATTCCAGCACACTACTTTCAACAAAAAACAGGAAGTACACAGGAAGTTAACACCTTTTTTTTTATTTACATTAGACATTAACATGATTCCATTGTCTAGAAAATCAATTGCAGCTGTGTCCAACTCCTGTAATTCGTGGTAAATTCGCACCTCTCCAGCACCTCACACAGGACAAAAAAAACAGAACAAATTTGCAACATATCACAGCACAGCAGTGTGAACCCAGCCTCACTGATGGGCGCTGATGAGTCGGCACTGATTAGGAGGCACTAATATGTCGCACTTATGGACACTGATAGGTGGCACTGATAGGCGTCACTGGTGGCCACAGATAGGCGCCACTGATGGATGGCATTGATGAGCAGCAGTAATGGGCATTCATTGATGGGCAGCAATGATAGCCAGCACTGACTGGTATCACTAATGGCCACTGATTTCTGGCACTTGTGGGCACTGATTTCTGGCACTTGTGTGGCACTGATTGCTGGCACTTGTGGCAAAGGTAGGCACTGAGTGCTGCCACTTGTGGGCAAAGGTGGGCACTGATGGGCACACATTGCTGGCACTTAATTGTAATCATGGCACTGATGATCAAAAAGACCTCTGCACAAATACGGTTTGACAGAAAGAATTCCAACGACCGCCATTTTATTTTCTAGGGTGTTATTTATATATATATATATAATGTTTGGGGGTTCTATTTTCTAGCAACAAATCTCATAAAGAGGCTCGGTCCTTAAGTGGTTAAAACTTGGCTGTTCTGTAATCACACAGGTGTATCAGGAGAACACAGGCAGCCCTCCACCTTCTACTCAGATCTCAGGTGTTCTCAGAGGAACAATTTCTCCTCACTACTCCTAAGAACAAATGTTCTCTGATTCATAAACAGGGTGCCAGAAAACTGAAATGAGATAAATTATCTCTGTTTGATAAATGTACACCATAGTCCAAAAATGTTAAATGATAAAATTTACCAGTATATAGTTTTCTCATAACAGTTCTGGCAGACTGCTAAAAAAATTAAAAGAACATCTCCATGACTGCCTCTTCCACCTATAAGACACCTTTCACACTGGAGGTGTTTTTCAGGTCCCTCAGCTGCAATCCCAGTGTGAAAGCCCGAGTGCTTTTTCACTGGGGCACTGCGCTGGCAGGACGTCAAAAAAAGTCCTGCAAGCAGCTTCTTTGCAGCGCTTCAGGAGCAGTGAATTCACCGCTCCTAAAGCGTCCCTGCCCATTGAAATCAATGGGCAGCGCCACGGAACCGTCGCTTTGCGGGTGCTTTTAACCCTTTTCCAGCTGTTAGCGGTGTGCTTTTAACCCACACTATAAAAGCTCTGCAAAAACGACAGTAAAGCACTGCTAAAAATAGTGGCACTTTACATCCGACGCCTTGGCGCTGCCATTGTGAAAGCACTAGAGTAGAATAGCACAGAATATACACATCAGCAAGCCCAAGTCTGATAGAATTTGGAATATATGTTAGTTTTTTTAAAGATGTATGATAGTGCAGTATTGATTTAATCTTTAAGCGATATGACCGGAAGTGGGAGAGCGGGTACCTGTCAAAATTGGGTGCCCGTCCCCCCTTCCTTTTGGGTGAAGTTCCGCTTCAGGTGAATTCCTTTCAGTATATGGTATAATTTAACGATCACTCTGCAGTCCAGTTCCTAAGACCCCTTTCACACTGGGTCCAGGGCCACAGCCGCATTAGTGCTAAAGCACTGCTCATTTTTAAACCGTTGGCAAAGGGCCGGTTCGGTGGCGCTGCCCATTGATTTTAATGGGGAGGGCGCTTTAGGTGCAGTGTATTCACCGCTCCCACAGCGCCTCAAATATGCGGCCAGCAGGACTTTTTTACTGTCTTGCCGGTGTACCGCTCCAGTGTGAAAGCCCTCGGGCTTTCACACTGGAGTGAATGGAGACGCTCTTTCAGGCCCGGTTCACACTGTTGCGATGAGAGAAGCCTGCAAATCCACTGCGGATTCCCGCATCGCACCCGACTCGCATGGCGGATCACACTGCCATATGCGAACTGCTGGGGAGTGTCATTATATGTTAACGACACCCCCATTTCAGCTTGCGTATTGCACTGCGAACTGACAGTTCGGACATGAATCGGATTGCATATGTGTGAACACACATGTGAGCCGATTTTGGTCTGCACAGAAAAAAGGGTCCTGTGCGTGTTTGGACTGAATGCGGGGCGATATCAGCCATACTATATGTATGGCTGAAATCGCACCGCACAGACATGCATGTAATGTGAACATCAGGGCGCTTTGTAGGCGCTATTTTTAGCATTATAGCGCCTGCAAATCACCTCAGTGTGAAGGGGTTCTAAGGGTAAATTCCAGCTGAACTCATCTTCTTTAGATAGCGTGCAAATTCCTATCCAATGCCCTAGCAAGAATCGCTGTTTCAAAATGTTGTTTATTGTTTAGGAAGCACAGGACTCCTTCAGATAGTGCTGCACATAACATCTGTATATTTAAATGTGGTTTTCTTTTCTGCCAAACAAATAGCAGATAAACATTTAGCAAAAAAGGAAGCGATGAGAGGGAGCGCATGATAAGGTGTGAGAACATGCTGAAGTTCTTGCCGCAGTCACTTTAGGAATATGGCTGCTCCCAGCTGGTGGATAATTAGTAAGGATTAAGGATAAGCTCTGGCATGTTCGGAAAGTCCACGTGCAGAGCCAGCCAGGAAGTCGGCGCTGCGCTAATCACAGGCAGTGAGACTTTTTCCGATCTCTGCAGCCGCACATCGGGACAATGTCTCACTGCCTGTGATTAGCGCAGTGCCGACTTCCTGGCGGGCTCTGCACATTGACTTTGCAAACACGCCTCAGCTCATCCTTACTAATTAGCTTGGAACTCTCGATGAAACTCTTGCCACACTCTGTGCACAAGTACGGGAGCTCTCTGGTGTGTGTGCACTGGTGGCGAACCAGCTGGGAACTCTCGCAGAAATGTTTGCTGCAGTTCAAGCAGGCAAATGATTTTTTATCAGTGGGAATTTTCTGGTGGATGATGAGCAGAGAACAAGAGGTGAAACTTTTGTTGCACTCCATGCATGAGTAGGCAATCTGGACGCTCCTTGGTGTGGTTTCAATGCTGCTGGATGAGCAGAGATCCCTGGCAGAACCATTTCCTCTGTGTACAGGAAGGGTTTGGCTTTTGTGCTGGCCCCCTTCTGAGATCTTAGGCCTGGTACACACGGTTTGATTGTTGTACAACCGAGCGTCTGATTTTTGTCAAAAACATGTGTGCAGGATTTTGTCTAGCATACTAACTATCCGCAAATTCACTGTCGTTTGACAAACACAAACATAGTGAAGTACTATGAGAGTATAAAGAGGAAGTTCATTTCTCAAGCGCCACCCTTTGGGCCCCTTCTGCTAATTTCGTGTTAGTAGAAGTTTGGTGAGCATTAAATCGCGATTTTCAGATCGTACAAAACAAATGCCTTTTAAAATACGTTTAGCATAACTACATCAATATCACCAGCAAAGCTGCTTCATTATTATCCCATTAAAGAAAATGAGAACCTGCGCTGCATTTCGACATTTCATCAATTGCCGCATCACGAATTCTAGATTATGAACAGTAGCTTACAAGACCAAACTCTTCCCAGTCGTTCCTTGATTCTGAGCATGCGTGTTTGTACTTTTGACTGTTGCATGACAATGAACAAAAGGGAAGAAAATGAAAGGCGTACCAGCCTAGTGTGTTACCGTTGACAATTTATTAAAATAAAATAAAATAAATTGTCAACGGTAACGCACTAGGCTGGTGCGCCTTTCTTTTTCTTCTCTTTTGTTCTCTGCCAGGATATTCCCCATCTGTGAAGGGCAGCAAGGCCACTGTTACCACTTTTGACATCTGTGGAATTTTCCATGCAGAATACTGATTAATTGTTGGACAATCCACCCATGCGCAGGAGTTTGTTTTTTCTGTTGCATGACAATTCCTGTACTGGCCATCCGAAAATCAGACGTTGAGTTCACATCCGACAAGAAATGTATAGCCTACACATCCAGCTTTTGTCTGACAAAAAAGTCAAATCGGCTTTTGAAAGCACCATACTAATGATCCGAAAATCAGCTCGTCTAATGAATTTTCCCTTCTGATTTTCGTATCGTGTGTGCGAGGCCTTAATGTTCAGCCAGTGCAAAACTGCGACTCACAGGATAGTTATGGGCAAGAAAGAACAAGTCTAAAGACTCCTGATGTGTCCATAAAGAGTACCTTTCACATGCCCAAAGCTATCAAGCCCCTTTGTGATAACAATAAATACAAATAATTGTTAAAACATTTAAAAGGCACCCACGTCCCCCAAAATGCAAACTTAGGTGTAGATCCAGCACACATGCGTAAACACACAAACGTTGCAGCTACAGCAATAATTCTAGGGCTATCATTCACAATTAACACTAAACTGGTAACCTGTTAAGGCTTTTAACATGTCCCATATGGCCAATTTTAGGTATTGTAGTTTGTCCTCAGTACTATATATATATATATATATATATATATATATATATATATATATATATATAGTAAATATTTTTTAATACAGAAATAAATGCATATACAGTGGTTGATTTACTAAAGGCAAATCCACTGTGCACTGCAAGTGTACTTGGAAGTGCAGTCGCTGTAGATCTGAGGGGAAGATCTGACATGAGGGGAAGCTCTGCTGATTTCTATCATCCAATCATGTGCAAGCAAAAATGCTGTTTTTTATTTTCCTTGCATGTCCCCCTCAGATCTACAGCGACTGCACTTCCAAGTGCACTTACAGTGCACAGTGGATTTCCCTTTAGTAAATCAACACAGTGTATTTGTGTATGTGTATGTGTATATGTATTTATTTAAAGCAGTCTTGTCCAACCCGCGGCCCAAAACAGCAATGAATGCAGCCCAACACACTGACTTAAAAAATGCATTTACACTCAGCGAGCACCTGCAGCTGAAGACAAATTTGAAAGTGTCTCTTTACTGAACTATTATATAAGTTTTATCTTACCAAAGAAAAATATCCCACTCTTCACAATCACACCTTAGCCCTCTGCAAGCTGCGTTTTGTGTGGGCATTGGAGCCCTTTCAATTGAAGGTCCCTGCTCCATTTTTGTAAACTGCGGCCCACACACAAACCGTAAATGCAGTGCAGGAAGCGTTTGCTGCAATTTTCAGTGCATGAGGGTGCCAGTTCACAGCAGATGCAGTCCGTGCACTTTTTTTCTACACTAAATATGCATGCACAGTGTTTTCCATGTATTCTAATGGCTCTAGTTCACACCAATGCAGTCCGTTCCAGTCAGTTTCTGGTCAGGCTGGTATTACACCTATGCAAAAAGCACTAAAAATGCATAGATGTGTCCAGCCTCAGTTTCTGCACCGGAAACTGACCGGACACTGCCTGCACTGGTGTGAACTAGAGTCATTGTAATACATTGAAAACACTGTGCATGCATTTTTAGAGCCAGGTCACACCACAAAAATGCACTCCGTATACGTTCTGGATCAGTTTTTGCTTACGGTTCACACCACACGCAGTTCCATAGCATTTTTTATACAATTTGCTAGGTTCCAGTACAGTTCTGTCCAGAAAAAATGTAGAACGCTCTACTTTATTTTTCTGCACCGGAAACGGACTACACTGGTGTGAACTAGAGCCATTGAAATACTTGAAAAATACTGCATGCATGCTATAAGAGAAAAAAGACTGAAAATTCTGTAAAAAAAAATAATTTTTCTTTGTTTCTGTTATAAAATTTGGCAAATTTAGTATTTTTTCTTCATTCTTTTGCATAAATGTGAAAGATGAAGTTACGCCGAGTAAATAGATACCCAACATGTCACCCTTCAAAATTGCACTCGCTCGTGGAATGGCGCCAAACTTCGCTACTTAAAAATCCCCATAGACGACGTTGCAGGGTATTGTGGGGTATTGCGGAGTATTGTGGGGTATTGCGGAGTATTGTGGGGTATTGCAGGGTATTGTGGAGTATTGCGGGGTATTGCGGAGTATTGTGGGGCATTGCGGAGTATGGGGGCATTGCAGAGTATTTTGGGGCATTGCAGAGTATGGGGGCATTGCAGATTATGGGGGCATTGCAGAGTATGGGGGCATTGCAGAGTATTGCACAGGGAGGGATGGATGGCTGGATCTGTGACTGAATGTGTCACAGATCCAGCCCGCAGCAGCAGCAGCAGCTGCTGCTGCTTCCGCTCTCTCCCCTCTCCTCTCTCACACTGTACCGTTCGGTACAGAGAGGAGAGGGAGGAACCGGCGTCATCACATGACGCCGGTTTGTTTACTAGTGATCGCTCCGTCATTGGACGGAGCGATCACGTGGTAAACCGCCGCTATCAGCGGCGATTTACCGTGATCCGTGATCAGCCGGGTCCGGAGGACCCGGCAGTCACGAAGACTCCCGTGTGCGCGCCCGATTCTGGGAGGACGTACATTGACGCCCTCCCAGAGTTAAGCAACCGCCTTGTAGACGTATTTCGTCTATAGGGCGGTTGTTAAGTGGTTAAGGGCCGCTTCACACTGCTGCGATTTCAGCCATACAAATCGTATGGGTGTTCACATCCATGCGATCCGATTCCTGTCTGAGTTTGCAGATCGTACTGCGAATGTGCGAACTGATTTGGGGGCGTCATTAACTTTTAACTGACACTCCCAGCAGTTGGCACAGGGCAGTGTGAACTGCCGTGGGGAAACATGCGATGCGGGAACCCGCAGTGGATTCGCAAGGTTCCCACATCGCAGCAGTGTGAACTGGCCCTTAAACCAGAACACGTATGAATTGCACAGATTCTGAGGCTAATTTAATGCAGATAAAGCACCACATGGGTTTAATTACCACCTTAATCAGCCACAGAACCTGTGTAATTAATATGTGTTCGGTTTTAAAGGGATGAGGTGGCAACCCTAAATGTGGGGCACTGTTTAATTTTTGTTTTAAACTTTATTGAAACCTGATTTAACTACCCTTTTTTTTGGTGTGAACGTGGTGCATTGTCAATAGTTGTCTTCTGGCGATGATTCAGATGAATGGAAGTATACAGATGTTGTCTAGTTGATAATACTGTAGAATATGCAGATTAACAGATATGGGGGGTTATTTACGAAAGGCAAATCCACTTTGCACTACAAGTGCAGTCGCTGTAGATCCGAGGGGTAGATCTGAAATGAGGGGAAGCTCTGCTGATTTTATTATACAATCATGTGCAATCTTAAATGCTGTTTTTTATTTTCCTTGCATGTTCCCCTCGGATCTACAGTGACTGCACTTCCAAGTGCACTTTGAGACACGGTTCACACAGGGGCAGCACGACTTTAGGGGCGACTCGGCAAGGCGATCTCAAGACGACTTAAGAGGTGACTTGCAAAATTACTTCTGTATTGAAGTCAATGCAAGTCGCACCCAAAGTCGTACAAGAACCTTTTTTTTTCCACAAGAAATCAAGAACCTTTTTTTTAAGTCAGAGTGACTTGAGTTGCTCCTATTAGAACGGTTCCATTGAAAAGAGCGGAGCGCGACTTGTCAGGTGGCTGAGTCGCCTGACAGGTCGCCCCTGTGTGAACTGGCTCTCAGGGGGTTATTTACTAAAGGCAAATCCACTTTGCACTACAAGTGCAAAGCACACTTGAAATTGCACTGAAAGTGCACAGATTTACAGCGAATGCACTTCCAAGTGCACTTTGCACTTGTAGTGCAAAGTAGATTTGCCTTTAGTAAATAACTCTCATGGTGTGAAAGAGCCCCTTTGTGGACAGATGTGCGGTACACTTGTGTAAAGGTGGTGACACATACACTACATTTTATCCAAAAACATTTTTAGTGACATCACATATAAACTATATTTCATACATGGAATTTATTTCAAGAAGGATGTGATGTTTTATATGGACACATTTTTTTATCTGGTTTTGCACATTGTGACCTATTTGCAAATTAAACGAGATTTTTAATTACCGTTTTTAGTTTATTTAACTTTTTGCAATTTTTACTTATTTTCATATACAATTTAATATGCATAAATATACATATAGCCCTGTGTTGTTTTTGTTCCCCCTTGGTTCACAAAATGGCCGCGCCCAGCGAGAACCCCAGAACAGGAAAAAAAGGTTTGTCTCTAGTGTTTGGGACATCTCCTATTACAAACCAATGCAGTTTGCCCACCGCAAAATGGCCGCCTCCAGCCGAAGTCCTATTGTAGGACAGATTGTCCTCTAGTGTTGAAGGTGTGAGAGAAAAGGCAGGGAATGCTGGGAGGGGAAGTTGTTTTTGCAAACTCGTGGAGGGGAATGGACGGGTGGCTGGGTGTTGCTGTGTATTGATAGGAGATTAAGCCTTTATCCATTATAATAGAGCAGAAATATCGACGTTGTAGGATAGAGACGAATGATGGCAGAGAGATGATACCTCTGATAGGGTTTTATTACGCAGGATGGCTGATCTACAGAGCAGATGGTGGCGGCCTATTGTACAGAAAGGGAGCGCTAAACGAGAGATATGGAGCTGATAGGATTTTATTATACAGACTGGAAGGAAGGAAAGAACAGGTTGATGTACACAGACAGGAGGAGGCCTAATATAGAGATCGATAGGAAGGGAGAGCTGATCGCATTATACAGACTGGAAGGAAGGCGAGATCAGGCTGATGGATACAGGCAGGAGAAGGATTAGTATAGAGATCTATGGAGCTGATAGGATTTTATTATACTGACTTGATGGAAGGAGAGATGAGGCTGATATATACAGTCAGGAGAAGTTCTGTATACACATCTACTGATATCAGAATATATTCAGGAGATATAAAGAGAAATCTCCACTGGGCTGATTTGTGTTCTCGCCAAAACAACATCTCATCTGGGGGGTTCTGATTATTTCTTTAAACTGATTTTTCTATTTATCTGCATTGCATCAAAGTGGGGACTAGGACTCAGTTCACGTCTGTGCCGATGTGATATGCTGTGCTGTGCAGGAGATTGTGTGTAGGGCTGACCTAGGAGAAAAAAAATCACAGATGTGTCACTTTTATTTTTTTAATATTTTATTTTGGCACATGCACATTATTAGTGAGGTGTGTTAGGAATTATGACACTGCATGCAAAAGGAGTGTATGTTGTTTGCGCTCCTGCGTGATTTTGCACTCCAGATCTCCCAGAGTAAACTGCGATCCCTGTTCTATGACATAAGGGCTCATTTACAACACAATATTTGCACTTTACACTTATGGGGTGTTTTTTATTTATTTCAGTTTATTTTTACTGAGTTGCTGTTAGACACAATTGTACACGTTTTTGTGGTGCGTTTTTAGTGCAGAAAAATGCACCAAGCTGTCCTAATTTTAAACACATGCAAGCACCACAATGATGTCATCTTGTCTTTTTGGAATACATACATTTTTGGAAATATGCATTACAAATACTCCTGACTGCATCTGATGTAAGCTAGCCCTAAGGCACTTAAGTGTACTGCATTGACACTTGCTGTACCACGTTTTTTAGCTTTTTTTGTGGCAGCGCTATTCATTTGTATGGGCCTCTCTTCTCTAAAAATACACCAAAGACGCTTATTTACCACACTGTGGCACAGAGCCAGGTACATTTGGTGTTGTGATTTTTGCTGCCATTTTAAAGCATTTTGTTGCATAATAATCGTGGCAAAATAATGGCATCTCAAACCCCACGTTATGCTGGTTTGAATGAAGCTCATTGGCTCCTCCACAATTACAGCCGTTTCACACCTATGTTTTTCTTCTGTTTTTGGCCCCTTTCACACAGGCTTTCCGATCAGGTCCACCTGTCAGTTTTTAAGGCGGACCTGATCGGAGCCTCCAATCACTCCTATGGATCAGCGGTGACATCCACTGATATCTGCGAAATCCAGACGGTTGGTGACCCTATTTTTCATCGATCGGATGAAAACGCACAGGTCTGTTTTCATCTGATCTCCACATAAAGGAGAGCGGGGCTTTGACAGGTCTGTCTCGGGACAGTGAGCGGTGACAGACCTGTCATCTGCCTACTCAGAGGATCGATCCCCTGCTGAGCTAGCGGACAAGCCTGTGTGAAAGGACCCTTTGCTTTACAAAAGTGGAGGAAAAATGTATGAGCAATAAATCCTATTCAACTCTTCACACCAGTCAGTTTCCTTTTTAAAGTGCTGCATTTTTGGTGCATGTTTAGTGCAGTTAAAAAGATGCACTGGAAAAGCACTTTCCCATTGAAATGAATGAAAAGCATTTTTTGTGTCGCATCCCCCCCCCCCTTTTTTTTTTTTTTTCACAAAATATGCAAAACGTGCCAGTAATGTAACAAACGCATGCTCTTTTACCATGTTCTTGCAATGGAGCAGTGCAAAAGCAGCCATAGAATACAAGTGAGTAGAGTTGCCACCTCATCCCTTTAAAACAGAACACATATGAATTACACAGGTTCTGAGGCTAATTTAATGCAAATAAAGGCACCAAGTGAGTTTAATTACCTCCTCTGTGTAATATGTGTTCTGTTTTAAAGGGATGAGTTGGTAACCCTACAAGTGAGCGCCATTTTTCTGCACTAAATAGACAGCAATCACTCCCTAGGGCAGGAAAAGCATAGCATTATACCGTGCCATCATTGCGAGCTCTGGGTGTGTTTCAGAGCAGAACGCTGCTTTACTTTTCCTATTACTAGCTCATTATGAAATACTTTGATCGAAGCCCCCCCCGCTGCAGTGCCTGCACACTGCTCTGGCCGGCGCTATCAATCCCAAGTATTATTTCCGGGTATTGTGGGCTCGGGCGCTGTGATTGGCTGGAGCCGCGTTGGCGTCACTCCCGCACATGTGTGCGGGAGTCACTGGTAACTGCACATCAGCTGAAGCAACGCCAGTGCGCATGCGCCGATGGGGTTGGCACATGCTGATATCGTTTAGGAGCTATCCGGGGTAATAAAAAGTGGATTGCACGAGTTTACAACCACTTTAAAGTTTATTTTAATGGTAAAAAAAGACACATCATTCCTGTCTATATACAGCAGTGTGCTGCGCAGTGACATTTGATGCCTTCAGGTGCGCTGCATTAAAATGCTTTTTGGCTACTTAAATTTAAAGCAAAGAAGGAAAAGGGATATTTTACGGTGCATGGGATATAGCGGTAATGATGAGAGAACGATTTTTTACAAAAATACAAAATATTTTTATTAAATAAAAATAGGTAAAAACAAATCAATCAATTTAGAGATGTGTAGTGGTCATTGAAAACTTATAGTTATGGTTTGAACAACACATGGAGTTCGCATGTTCCCTACATGTCTTGCGATTTTTGCTTCTTCAGGGGAAAACAAAATCCATGCACAAATGTTTGCAACTAGACAACAAAGAAATACATAGAATTAGCCATGTACAACATATATAAAAAAATAGTGTGTGTATGATAAAAATCTGACTGGGGGCTGAGGAATATTCCAAAGGAGGAAAGGTAAACAAAATACGCTTACCAACCACAGACAACAGAGTCGGACGCTCACCAGCTCCCCGGGACAAGGATGGAGACGTAGACCCTGGGAGGGGTCAACACCAAGTTCCAAATTGTGTCACAAATAGTTGCTAAAAACGCAAACCATGCGACTAGGACTAGGGAAAATAGAAAAACAAAAAACAGAAAAAATTATAAAATTGAATGAAAATAAAAAATAAATGAATAGATGAATAAAAAACATAAACACGAGCAAATAACAGCTCAATCCAATCCAGTGAAGGAGTGTAAATATCCAAACAAAAAATACTAATTCTATATATACAATGTACATAAAATATAATATGCAGTGAATATATAAAAAATAAATATATACATATAAAAATCAATATATAAATGTATATAGTGAAGTCTATAGCCGTGAAAGAGTGTCCATTCATAGGATGAGAAATAAATAAATAAATCAATCTGGTGATCCCGTGCTAATATTGATGCTTCAAACAAGCAAAAGCTGCCAGAAGAGATGTGGCTGATGTGATCACAAGGTAATCCAATAAATAGTGTTGATAGATGGGTGTAATAATCCCTCCCCGAGCTCCCGGGACTCTTACCTCCGCACAGATAATCAAGTGCATCCACTATAAGTATCTCGACCAGACCTCCGTGTATATGCTCCACTAATCCTCCTTAGATCTCCATGACAGGGTCCTCTTATCCATCCAAACAGTTAGTGTGCCCAGGAAAGGAAACACAAAAACAAAGGAGGGGACTCCAATCGTGAAGTAGTAAGCACAAGCTGGGTATTTATTAAAGAGGGAAAAAGCTGCGCTTACATGTGTTCTAAATGTCTTACTACTTCACGATTGGAGTCCCCTCCTTTGTTTTTGTGTTTCCCCTGTTTCCTTTCCTGGGCACACTAACTGTTTGGATGGATAAGAGGACCCTGTCATGGAGATCTAAGGAGGATTAGTGGAGCATATACACGGAGGTCTGGTCGAGATACTTATAGTGGATGCACTTGATTATCTGTGCGGAGGTAAGAGTCCCGGGAGCTCGGGGAGGGATTATTACACCCATCTATCAACACTATTTATTGGATTACCTTGTGATCACATCAGCCACATCTCTTCTGGCAGCTTTTGCTTGTTTGAAGCATCAATATTAGCACGGGATCACCAGATTGATTGATTTATTTATTTATTTATTTATTTCTCATCCTATGAATGGACACTCTTTCACGGCTATAGACTTCACTATATACATTTATATATTGATTTTTATATGTATATATTTATTTTTTATATATTCACTGCATATTATATTTTATGTACATTGTATATATAGAATTAGTATTTTTTGTTTGGATATTTACACTCCTTCACTGGATTGGATTGAGCTGTTATTTGCTCGTGTTTGTGGTAACACTGATCAGTATTTATATTTATTTATTTATTTATTTATTTATACTTAGCACTTTCACCATGTCCGCGTGCTAGGTTGCGCGGAACCCCTCATCTTTCTCATTTATATATTTGTGTATTGTAAACACTTTAGGTTTTGCAGCAACTTATTGATACACTTTGTTTAGGGTTTATTCATTGAGTGTCTATAGTAGCGCATAAGCACTGTCACTTTAATAAAAAACATAGGTTAAAGTTAAATGCAGATTGCCAAAATGAATACTTACGGAGGCCAATAAGTTATTTTATTTAGAGGATAGAAAAAGGAAGATGCCCATCACAGTGTTTAAAATGGTCCTCCAATAGCAAATTGGCTGCCAGCGTTCCTCCCTGATGGCAGAAATTTGCAGGGATGTAATGTCAGTGTTAAGTATACGGGATGGGAAATCAATTTTAAATAAGCAAACCATGCAGAAAAAAAGTAAAAAATCTAAAAGGATATTTTCAAGAAAGATTTCAAAGTGGACAAGTGGTCTCCATAAAACATAAATACGTAGAATGAGACTGTTATTATAGCAACAAGCTAGACAACAGCAATCCTATATAGACTGTCAAAGTTAGGTATATAAGAAGTAAGAGCACAGAAAAAAATAAAAAGCCAATAAATAAGCGTAAAAAATAAATGAAATGGGCTGCTGACACTAGTTTAGAAATGGTTAGCAAAGAATTGAGCGATCCCTGAGTCAAAGCTTACCTAGAGGTTGAAATTTATTAGGAGACAGTCCTTGCGCTGTGGCGGCTCCCCGCTCTCTGCATGGAAGTGCAAGAGAGCAGGGTTTAAATAGCAGCTGAACCCGGCATCCGACGTCATGACATCATCGGACGCCGAGCGGGCCAATGAATGCTCACAGGAGACCAAGGCCAAAACCCCCACACCGAACCACAAGTACCATCAGGCATTGCGTCGGTGACGGGGACAAGTGTACCACCATTGCCATAGAAATGGTTGGGGACTTTGAATGAGGCATATAGACTGCCGCACCAGCACATGCCTCCATCCCCGAAATTGGAACAAGAAAAGAATTTGGGACTTTAAATGATGCGATTTGATGTACCATCATTGGTCAGCAGAGTAACCATGGCAGCCAGAAATGCTTGGGCGTCCGGGAATGACCAGGGATGGATGGACAGTGGCAAGAGAACCACCCATGGTGCCGCTAGTGTGAATAGCACACTACGACTGGGGTAACATAGATGGAAAAGGGGAAGGGTGCGTGGGGGATATGCCAAGGCAGATGGTGAACAAAAATGTGGGAGAAGGTCGGGAGGACTGCTTAATCCCTTGGGTGCCCTTGTGCCTAAGCGGTAACCGAGTGCATGAGAAACCATCCCTGTGTGGTGGTAGAGGAGAGCATGGAGAGACACTCCAGCAATGTGGAGGCAAAGGAAATATAACTTCAGCGGGGTGACTGTGCTGATGGACCAGAATACAGCAGGAGACACCCTAGTGGCTAATGAAGGTAGCAGCCAGACCAGCCAGTCATCTATGCATCATACACAGTAAATGGTTTATACTTAAAGCGGTAGTTCACCCACAATCCCATGATGTTACCATCGAGACAGGCATTGTAGCGCGAGCTACAGTATGCCTGTCCCGATTTTTTTAACCCCGTACTCACCTCGTAGTCGTCCATCGTAGATTCCGGCTCCCGCGGGGAATGGGCGTGCCTATGGAGAGGGAGGATGATTGACGGCCGGCCCTGGCACGTCACTCTCCCCGAAGACAGCCGGAGTAGGTCTCGGCTCTTCACGGCGCGTGCGCACAGGCTATGCGCACGCGTCGTGAAGACCAAGCCTATTTCGGCTATTTCCGGAGAAGCGTGACGCGCCAGAGCCGGCCGTCAATCATCCTCCGTCTCCAGAGGCACGCCCATTCCCCGGTATCTTCGATGGACGACTACAAGGTGAGTATGGGGGGAAAAAATTCGGGACAGGCATACTGTAGCTCGCGCTACAGTGCCTGATTTAAAGGTAAAAGAAAAATTTTTTTTTTTTTTTACTGTCGATAGGGTGAACCCCCGCTTTAATGTAGAACATGGTACAATAGACATGACAATTCGGCATTTTAAATTCCTTCATTAATTAGCAAAAAAGTGGAGTTATATTTGGAGAGATTATACAAATATATAATGAAACAAGAAAATCAACACGTTCAAAACAAAGAATTGAACTGTATCAGGTCAAAAAAGACCCCGATTGTTATAAAAACACCAAACACACTGAAAATACATAGAATGGATGGGGAAAGCCGGTAGGAAAAAAGGATGGGGAAGGGAGATGGAGGGAAAGGGGATAAGGGGTTGTCAGAGGGTGAGAGGGACGGAGGAGAGGAATGGAAATGGGAAGGGAGAAAAAGTTAACATGGATAGAAACCCCAACTCTGACTACAGACATTGGAATGAGGTCCGGAGGGGTGTAGAGGGACTGCACATTGATACAAGCCAAAAATCAAAACGAACCTATCAGAGAAATGGTTTAAAACTGAGGTTTTCGTTGAACCCCGGAAATGAGGTGGCTCTTAGATCATAAATCCAACGAGCCTAAAGTTGAAGCAGGGCAGAATCGATGCTGCCTCCCCTTGAGTATGGCGGAATATGGTCAAGAGCCAAAAATGAAATTACATTGGCATCGAAGTTATGGTGCATGGCAACATGTCTGACAGCTGTGACAATAGTCTTTTTTAGAATAGGTTTAATGTGATCTCTGATTCTTCTAAAGAAGCAACACTTAGTTTTACCTACATAAAACCCTCCACAGGTGCATTGTGTCAAATAAATGACGCCTGTGGTTTGACATGTAATCAGGGTTTTGGTAGAATGACATTTGCCATTGGGTAGTTTGAATTTTTCTTGGGCACAAATTGGCAAATGTCACAATGACCACATGAAGTGCCTTTGCAACAGAACCCACAGTGTGGTGGCTGTGCACCAGACGGTCCCTGAGCAATGGCACCCGTCAAAGTGATTTCGAGATAATCCTTGACATATTTCTTTCACTACAGGGTCTGCGGCCAACAGGGGCCAAATTTGTTTCAAAATGTTTCTAACTTCTTTGTGTTGGTTAGAGTAGCGGGTGATAACTCGAACTGTGTTATCCTTGGTCTGATCCTTGACGGAAAAGATCAAAGAGCTTCTGTTTTGGTTTTTGACCCTATTAAAGGCCCGTTTGAGGCATTCGTGACTATAACCCCTCATTTTAAGTCTGTGATAAAGTTCCCGGGAGGACCTCCGAAAGTCCTCATCCTGGCTACAATTACGTTTTAATCGTAAGTATTGACTGTAGAGAATACTTTTAAGCAAAGGCTCTGGATGGGAGCTACTAGCATGTAATACCGTGTTGCCGGCTGAGGGCTTTCTGTACAGATTAGAGTTTACCTGCCCTTCATCATTGATTGATACCGTCAGGTCTAAAAAGTTAATATGGGTCTGACTGTCTTCCATTGTGAATTTGAGATTAAATGTGTTAATTGAGATGAGCGAGACAAACTCATGGAGCTCTGTCTCGCTACCTGTCCAAAAAAGAAGCATTGTTTATGTACCTATGCCAAGAGACGACCTTGTCCAAAAAGGGGGCAAGGTCGTCTCTCAAACAGGTCCCTCTCCCATCCCCCCAGGTACAGGTTGGAATACTATGGGGCACACTTAGTCCTCATCGCTACCCCCTGCTACTGGAGGTAGTGGGAGGATCCAAAAATAAAAACATTGTGATGCAGAATGTAACTCAATAGGTCCAGGACAAAGGTATTAAATTTCAAGGCTGTAGGTCCTTTTTCGTCCAGAAAACCTTGAATGACCTCAAGGCCCCCTTTTTTATGTGGTATAGTGTTGTAAAGGCTCTCTATCTAAAGCCACCAACCAAGTGTTAACAGGCCAAAAGATACCCTCGATCTTTTTTAGAAGGTCAATAGTGTCCTTAACGTACGAGCTGAGTGAAGTAACATGGGGGGAAAGATAGCTGTCAATCAAAGATCTAGCATTCTCGTCAGGCTGGAACAGCCGGAAATTATTGGTCGGCCTGGTGGCTCAGTTAAGGATTTGTGCGTTTTTGGCAAAGCGTAGAAAGTAGGGATCCGAGGATCCCTAGTGTTTAGGTACTTCCAAGTAATCTTTGTTAATGATACCTTGAAACAAAGCCTTAGGCCTCGTACACACGACAGAGTTTCTCGGCAGAATTCGTCGAGAAACTCAGTGAAGAGCCGGATTCTGCCGAGAAACTGTCGTCTGTACACTTTCAGCCCGATGGAGCCGCCGAGGAACTCGTCGAGAAAATAGAGAACATGTTCTCTATTTTCTCGTTGTTCTATGGGAGAAGGCGGCCCGCCGAGCTCCTCGGCGGCTTCATCCCTGAACTCGACGTGTTTGGCACGTCGAGTTCCTCTGTCGTGTGTACGGGGCCTTAGAGATGATACTCCAATATTTCACACAGAAGTTTTCAAGTACCGTTTTAGAAATCGGTCGATACCAGTCTGTTCAAGATATTTTTTTTTTTTTTTTTTTTTAACACATGGTCTCATATTGATCCACATACATAATGACCAAATTACCACCTTTGTCGGCGGGTTTGATCACTATGTGTGGATTGGTTTGCAAAGATTTAATTGCTTCACACTGACTTGAGGTTAGATTGGAATTGGAGGATAATCCAAAGCAATGTTTCTCAATAGTTTGACATACCTGCTGCACAAAAGCCCAAATGTTTGGATTCGTGTTCAGCAAAGGGAAATTTCTGGATTTGGGTTTAAATGACTGTAGGGGGGGAAAGGACACACCAGTGACAGACAAGGTAGATGAAGAGACAAAAATCGCCCTTGTCGTCAGTGGTGTGGCCCTCCTCCCATAGATCCATTAGATCCGCTAATGCCTGATGTTGAGCAATTTCATTACTTAAAGTATTTTTCACTGACGTGGTTTGTAGAGCTGGTTCATCAAAAATAACTTTTATACATTAATCTACGAGCAAATGTACGTGTTTTATGAAATTAAATTTGTCCAAATGGAAGTCCGGACAGAAAGTGAGACCCAGTTTGAGAACCTGGAGCTCATTATCCGTGAGACTAACAGAGGACAAGTTAATAATGGATAGTTGGATAGTTCCAAACTGGTTCCTGTCTGATCACATACATTGTCTACAGTGTCCAAATCGAAATTTGGACCTAGTCTGAAAAAAAAATGAGCGCAATTCTCGCTTCTGCAGGTAATAGTGTCCCCGAGGGTGACACTATAATTTCGCTATTTCTTACCTTTTTATTATCTAGTTGCATGGGAGGTGCTGTGATTTTAATGTTGATAAAGCAGTATAAACAATTGCATGTGATGAGGAGGATGGGAGACTACATGATGCATTTGCCGAAGGATGGAATAAACTAGATAAATGAGAAACGGTGGGTTTAGGTTGAGAGTTTTGTGCCTGACGGGGCAGAGGGGTACCTAGTTGGTGTCCTAGCGATTCTGTTGAAGCGGCATCAGAGTGACCTTTTCGTTTCTTCTGAATTTTATCACCGGATAAATCTCTATATACAGTGGACTGACTAGAGGAAAGGGAAGAAGCGGAGGATAAATTAGACATATCATTTTGTTGGGCCAGAAGGTTTTGAGAACTGTTTGTTTTTGAGTCCACTTATAAGCAAAATTGTTGGTATATGCATTGCTATCACGTAGAAATTTATTTTCTTAAACTCAATTTCCAGGGCATAAGATTCAACATGCTATTTAAGTATCGATTCTTTATTGACAAATCTAGTGCTAGATAAAAGGAGGCTATATTCGTTATACTTTCATCTAGGGCAGGGGTAGTGAATTAAAATTCACGGGGGTCCGGACGGAAAAAAATTCTTCCAGCGGAGGTCCGAATGTCATATTGGTGCTATGACGCCACATGATATCCTCCACTTCACAGCGCCCCCCCACCACACATATGCACACACCTTTAAGACCCACACACCATCGAAATCGACTTAAAAATCGCAAAATACATTTCTTTCATTTTTATGCAGCACAGATCAGTTGCGGTGCATAGAAACAAAATGCATTTTGTACCACACTGCTCAGCACGCAGGGGCGCTGTTTCAATGTGAACAGGACACATAGAAAACAGACCTGTGTTTTGCCAGTGCAGAAATCATAGAACCCCTTTTACATCAGTGTCCTCAGCCCCCCCACCCCCCTTACATCACATCCCCCTGCCTCATCACAAACCCCCCATTACAGACTGACCCCCCCAAATCACAGATCCCCCATCCCAGACTGACCCCCCAAATCACAGACCCCCATCACATACCGATCCCCCCCAATCACAGATGGACACCCCCAGCACAGACTTATTCCCCACAATCACAGATGGACCCCCCAATCACAGACTGAACCCCCACAATCACAGATCCCCCTATTACAGGCTGACCCCCCCCCCCCCGATCAGATCCCCCAAATCACAGACCCCCTATTACAGACTGATCCCCCAATCACAGATGGACCCCCCCAATCACAGATGGACCCCCCACAATCACAGACCACCCCATCACAGACTGAACCCCCCCACAATCACCCCCCCCCCAAATCAGACCCCACATCAGACTGATCCCCCCCCCAATTACAAACTGAACCCCCCACAATAACAGGACACCCCATCACAGACTGAACCCCCCACAAACACAGATCCCCCCATCACAGACTGACCCCCCAAATCAGACCCCCTATAACAGACTGACCCACCAATCACAGACTGACCCACCAATCACAGACTGACCCCCCAAATTCACAGACCACCCCATCACAGACTGACCCCCCAATCACAGACCCCACTATCATAGACTGATCCCCCCACAATCACAGGCTGACCCCCCCCCCCACAATCACAGACCTCCCCAATTACAGACCACCCCATCACAGACTGAACCCCCCCCCCCACAATCACAGATCCCCCCCTATCACAGACTGACCCACCAATCACAGACTGACCCCCCAAATCACAGACCTATCACAGACTGACCCCCCAAATCAGATTTAACCCTCCCCCAATTACAAACTGAACCCCCCCACCCACAATCACAGAACACCCCATCTTAGACTGAACCCCCCACAATCACAGATCTCCCTATCACAGACTGACCCCCCCAAATCAGACCCCCTATCACAGACTGACCCACCAATCAGACGGAGCCCCCAAATTCACAGACCCCCCCATCACAGACTGAACAACCCCCTCCCTACAATAACAGACCCCCCATCGCAGACTGACTTCCCCCCATCACAATCCTCTCAATAGCAAACCCCTGTCCTGTTCTGTTCTGTCCTGTCCTGCACAGCACAACACTCCCCCTCCCCACAGAAAACCTACCTTATTCACACAGGACATGAAGCGTGGCCGCTCTGGACAATGGGCGGGACCTTTCCCATTAAAAGCGAGTGATTTGTTGCTGGGACCGACCCGATGCCTAGCAACCAATCACCCACTTTTTAACTTAAAAAGTCCCGCCCATTGTCCAGCGCGGTCGTGATTCATGTTTGTGTGAATAAGGCAGACAGGCAGTGTGGGGAGGGGGGAGTGCAGAGACGGCACAGACCTGCTGCGCCTGCCATGCTGTGTATATAGCGGCATCGGCAGGCGGGCGAGCCGGTCACAGAGACACACAGGCGAGGCTGCGGTCCGGGTAGAATGGCCACTGGGGCCGGAACCGGACCGCGGTCCGCCATTTAGTGACGCCCGATCTAGGGAGACAAGTTCTTGTTCATATTGGGCACCTAGTAAGTTCATCATGCCAAATGAGCACGTTTGTAGGTTACTCTCCCAAAGTGTTTTGAGGGAGTCCCCTATCTTTCTTAGGTTTGTAAAGATTTGTATCCTGAGGCCCCAAGGGACTAGGTAATTTTCAGTATATTTGTCAAAGTAACGCTTGTGCCAAAAAATTCTCACTTTCCTTTCTAGAAGGCGTTGTAGTCTCAGGAATGCCTGATCTAAATCCTTATCCGTAATGGTATTTTGAATTACTTGTTAGTTTGTACTTTGTCCATAAGACCTTCCCAAGCCTCACCGCTGAAGGCAGCCATGATGGGGTCAAGGACAGTTGACAGTATATGGGTGTACCGTGAGCTGTGACTGAAACTAAACCAAGGGGGACATTAGAAGACTGGGAAACATGAACTACATATACAAAATGTAGGGACAACAAAAGGGGAAAAGACAAGTACTCCAGAACCAATGTATAGTGTCTTGGATGAAGTCAATGCGATAACAATTTATACAAATACAAAAATAGCTTTGTAAAAAATATATATGGCTACTTTCTCATCAAAACAGCGAGACCCAATTAGTTGTAATATATGTTGTGTATTCCAAGTGCTGGACATATGGAACAGTGGTGTACTAAAACACCTAAACAAGAATTTGAGATATGGTTTGTCCGAGCACTCATGGAATCACTAAGGTAAGGCACCTACCTAATCCCGTAAAGAAGTATTACATTTAAAGAAAAGAAGGAAAAGGGATATTTTACGGTGCATGGGATATAGCGGTAATGAGAGAGAGAACAATTTTTTTACAAAATATTTTTATTAAATATAAATAGGTAAAACCAGAAATCAATCAATTTAGAGATGAGTAGCGGTCATTGAAAACATAGTTATGGTTTAAACACATGGAGATCGCATGTTCCCTACATGTTTTGCGATTTTCGCTTCTTTGGGGGAAAACAAAATCCATGCACAATGTTTAACTAGACAACAAAGAAATACAAAGAATTAGCCATGTACAACATATATATATATATATATATATATAAAAAATGCAGGTGTGTGTGTGTGTACGTACATACACACATATGTATGTATGTACGTACACACATGTATGTGTGTGTGTATATATATATATATATATATATATGTATATGTGTGTATATATATATATATATATATATATATATATATATATATATATATATATATATATATATATATATATATATATATATAATATTTGGGGGATCTGACTCCAATGGTAAATGCTTTTTCCAGTGAGTACGCCAGTCCAGAACTGAGTTGTTAAGGGCCTGGTAGACTACAATCTGCATTTCTGTGTGCATCTTTATTTTGTGTTAAGTTGCATTTACACGTTAGTGCAGGTTCACGTGTTTGTGACGCTGAAAAATTAGGCCCCACCCTCTCCCAAAACAACCTTCCCAGATACAAATACTAAATACCAGAACACTTCTTATTTGGCAAAAACTTGGCCGCGACATCTTTTTATTGGTTCTTCACAAATAATAATTTCATAAACTTTATCACTCAAAATTGATAAACATTCCAACAAACATTTCTACCTGCTCAGTTGTCAGAACTCGAGCAGTAGCTCAACTTTAAATATAAATACAGTCCCCACACGCCGGTCTTGAGCATCAAGCACGGCCCACCCCAAGTGTCACGGCCTTCTCAATAATGTTCTGCAAACTTAAGTTAAATTTATGTCATCAACCTCCAGATAAGTGGACTCCATCCCACCTATACAACCCTGGATACCCCCCTTCCAGATCTACATGCCGATACGAAAAACCCCTTATCTGCGGCATGAATTTCTCAAGAGCCCTGTTTATTCTCTTCCTCATCTTTTCCATGACCCTCCTCTGTGCAGATGAGAGCCATGAAAGGCGAGGAACCACCTCAGAAAATACTATTGTACCTGGAAAAATTGTGGAAAAATTATGCAAATCACGCTTTATCATAAACAGTAAATCTAACGTCCTTAACGTTCTCCACATCGTTACCTTCCAGATGAATTATCAACATAGATGGCAACGACCATACCGAACACAACCTGTTTAAATGAAAGTTCAGCTGAAACCACTGAAGGCCTCTTGCCTTTCCATAATAATTGAAATTGGTCTGGCTGCAGGGACAAATTCGATGAGTAGTTGCGTTGCGCAGCGCAGCTCTTTTGCGCCCAATATACAAATGAGTGCCCCAGAATCCAGACTGTGTGCTGGGTACCTAAAAATTCAAACAAACAAATTAGGATGCACATACAATTTAAAACATTTTAGATTTCCACCTCCCCAGTGTCTTAATGTCCGCTTCTGGGACACCCAACCTTGCCCCCTCCGAGGCCGCTCCTATCCGAAATGAATGGGAGGAAAACTTAACTACTTGCCGACCGCCCACCGTCGTTATACGTCATCACTTTAGAGATGAATATCTCGGTAACGGTAGCAGCTGCTGCCACAATCGAGATATTCATCTCTTCTGTGGGCGGCCGTGTTAACGATAATGGCGGTCTCCGCGGCGAATCCGCCGCGAGATCGCCGTTATCGGTGGCGGGAGAGGGGCCCCCCCCCCCTCCCGCCGCTGTTCCGCGCCCTCCGCCGCTTACCGGAGCCGTCGGTAGCGGCGGAGGAGATCGCGACCATCCGGATGGTCAATAATCCGGATGGTCAATAATGTTCTGCAAACTTAAGTTAAATTTATGTCATCAACCTCCAGATAAGTGGACTCCATCCCACCTATACAACCCTGGATACCCCCCTTCCAGATCTACATGCCGATACGAAAAACCCCTTATCTGCGGCATGAATTTCTCAAGAGCCCTGTTTATTCTCTTCCTCATCTTTTCCATGACCCTCCTCTGTGCAGATGAGAGCCATGAAAGGCGAGGAACCACCTCAGAAAATACTATTGTACCTGG
Source organism: Rana temporaria (assembly GCF_905171775.1). Lineage (NCBI taxonomy): Eukaryota > Metazoa > Chordata > Amphibia > Anura > Ranidae > Rana > Rana temporaria. Next base: position 474,499,281 of record NC_053490.1, on the reverse strand, counting down.
AAAAATTGTGGAAAAATTATGCAAATCACGCTTTATCATAAACAGTAAATCTAACGTCCTTAACGTTCTCCACATCGTTACCTTCCAGATGAATTATCAACATAGATGGCAACGACCATACCGAACACAACCTGTTTAAATGAAAGTTCAGCTGAAACCACTGAAGGCCTCTTGCCTTTCCATAATAATTGAAATTGGTCTGGCTGCAGGGACAAATTCGATGAGTAGTTGCGTTGCGCAGCGCAGCTCTTTTGCGCCCAATATACAAATGAGTGCCCCAGAATCCAGACTGTGTGCTGGGTACCTAAAAATTCAAACAAACAAATTAGGATGCACATACAATTTAAAACATTTTAGATTTCCACCTCCCCAGTGTCTTAATGTCCGCTTCTGGGACACCCAACCTTGCCCCCTCCGAGGCCGCTCCTATCCGAAATGAATGGGAGGAAAACTTAACTACTTGCCGACCGCCCACCGTCGTTATACGTCATCACTTTAGAGATGAATATCTCGGTAACGGTAGCAGCTGCTGCCACAATCGAGATATTCATCTCTTCTGTGGGCGGCCGTGTTAACGATAATGGCGGTCTCCGCGGCGAATCCGCCGCGAGATCGCCGTTATCGGTGGCGGGAGAGGGGCCCCCCCCCCTCCCGCCGCTGTTCCGCGCCCTCCGCCGCTTACCGGAGCCGTCGGTAGCGGCGGAGGAGATCGCGACCATCCGGATGGTGAGCGGGGACGAGACTGAAGGAAAAATCTCCTTCGCCCGTCCCCATAGCTCCGCTGGGCGGAAGTGACGTCAAAACGTCAGTCCCGCCCAGCGTCTTAAAGAAACATTTTTTTTTTTGTCATTTGAAAAAATGACATTTCCAAATTTTTTTTTTTTTTTTTTGCATTTAAGCCTAAATATGAGATCTGAGGTCTTTTTGACCCCAGATCTCATATTTAAGAGGACCTGTCATGCTTTTTTCTATTACAAGGGATGTTTACATTCCTTGTAATAGGAATAAAAGTGATAATTTTTTTTTTTTTTTTTTTTTCAGTGTTAAAAATTGTAAAATAAATAAAAATAAATGCGAAAAGCAAAAAAAAAATGTTTTAAAGCGCCCCGTCCCGACGAGCTCGCGCGTAGAAGCGAACGTATACGCGAGTAGCGCCGACATATGAAAACGGTATTCAAACCACACAAGTGAGGTATCGCCGCGATCGTTAGAGCGAGAGCATTAATTTTAGCCCTAGGCCTACTCTGTAACTCAAAAAATGCAACCTGTAGAATTTTTTAAACGTCGCCTATCAAGATTTTTAAGGGTAAAAGTTTGACGCCATGCCACGAGCGGGCGAAATTTTTAAGCGTGACATGTTGGGTATCATTTTACTCGGCGTAACATTATCTTTCACAATATATAAAAAAATTGGGCCAAATTTATTGTTGTCTTATTTTTTCATTTAAAAAAGTGATTTTTTTCAAAAAAAAGTGCGCTTGTAAGACCGCTGCGCAAATACGGTGTGACAAAAAGTATTGCAATGACTTCCATTTTATTCTCTAGGGTGTTAGAAAAAAAAAAATATATAATGTTTGGGGGTTTTAAGTAATTTTCTAGCAAAAAAAAATGGTTTTGTCTCGTAAACACCGACTCTGAAAAACAGGCCCGGGGCTAAAGTGGTTAATTACTTAGTCCCATACTATCCAAACTCCTTTTTTTTTTTTTTTTTTAGGACTGCATCGAATTGAATTTTGTAAGGGCTGGAGAATCCTCGTGAAAGAGGAATAATCCCTTACCGGGAGGACTAAACCCCAGGAATTCCTTTACTAGAGCCACGGGGCACATGAATCCGTCATCGTGCTCCCTTAAATGCACCCATTTACCCTTACCACATTGATTCGTTTTGGAATGGCCTAGCCAAATATAAACTTCCCGACTGATCCAACAGCACATGATCCAAACAAATCCCAGTAACACCCCGCTTGTTAGCTGGGACCAACTCCGATATGCGGAAAGCCCCAAAAAAGGCCAGCGCAAAAGCTGTCCTAAATAATAAAGCTTCGTAAAGGGAAAAACAAACCTTCGAAGTTGCCCTGCAGAGGCCACTGAGAATTTCGAAGGAAATTGGTCGTCTGTCATCCGTAACAAAAGTCAACCTCCTTGTGCCTGTTTTCACAGAGAAATAAAAAGTACAAGGCTTCAAACCTAATAAACGAAAGAAGAATGAAATGTCGGCTAACGTTCTGGCCACATGGCTACTAGACAGACAGACGCTGATTAAACTGTACAAAAAACTTTAGAATGGCGCCTTCCGAAGGCCTATTAAACTGAAAGCCTTCCTCACTGGCAAAGGCTACCCAACTGCTCCAAGCTGCAGAGTAACACAACCAAGTCTTATGGGATTGCACGCAGCCCACATCCCCCTTAAATGACTACATAAAAACGTAACTTTTAAATAAAAAAAACAAACCACAGAATTGTATATGGCAAAAAAAATTAATGGCCGTGGCACTTTATTGGTATAAAATACATATAAGTCTTAAATATACCGAAATTTAAAATATCATAAATTCCATAAACCTATAAATATGTAAGCTCAGTTTTTGGAACTCGAGCCAAACAGAAATATTTAAGACATAAAAACATCCCCACCAGCCAGGGGTTTGTTTGCAAAACAAAAACCCGGCTAAACCCATCACCACGGCCATTTCAATAGAATTCTGTAAACCGAGATTGAAAATATCAATACCTACGTCCGAAAGGTGAATGCCGTCCTGGCGATACAAACCAGGGAAAAAACCTTCCAGGTCAACGTGACGGTACGCAAAACCACGTATCACTGGTAAAAACTTTGCGATAGTCCGGTTAATTCGCTTCCGAATTTTTTCCCAAAAACGAAACTGACCCGAAGAAAACCAGCACAATCTGGGAATTATTTCAGAAAAAATAACTATGGACGAAGGAGAAATTAATTGAAATCTCAGAATATCACTCAATTTGGAAAATTAAATCCAACGTCCTAACTGTACACATGTCATTCCCACCTAAATGAATGATCAAAACATTTGGCAACGGCCAAACGTTCAGTAAATTGGCAAATAAATTATAAAGGTTAGACCACCGAAGACCTCTGATTCCCTTCCAAAGGACTATGAAAGCATCTTGCGGCATCGATAAGTTTTCAGTGTAAACTCGCTGAGCAGCTCTTTTTCTTGCCCAATAAATATACGAGTGGCCAATGATCCATTTAAATTTTCCGATCCCTAAAGAGATCAAAGAAACAAATTAGGACGAATGTACCTCTTAAAACATTTGGAGTCCCCCCCTACCCAATTTTTGGATGTCGTCCGACGTCATTCCATTTTGTGCTGCAACTGACGCTGCTCCAATCCGAAATGAATGAGGAGTGAACTTGAAATTACTCAAACCCATAACTTTAATACATTTTTTAAAAACAGCGGTAAACTGAAAATTGGTAAGGGGGCTCCCCTCTAAATGGCTCAAAAGATGACTGGATGCTCCAGGGCGAACGGCCATATATTCCCTCAAAATAATTAAAGGGCAAATACTGGGTCTAACAGAAGGGGAAATGATTAACCAACGACCTCTACCCAGTTGATCTGTCTTAGACCTAATAATGAAAATCCTAAGAAAATTTACCTCAAAAACAATATGATCTCTTAGTAAACCCGCTAAACGATGTCTATTGTAAGGAAGTAGTTCAGATATTCGTAATGCCCCAAAAAAGAAAAGTACAAAAGCTGCCCTAAAAAGTAATGCTTCGAATGCCGAAAAGCAAACGGAATTCGTAACTCCGCATAGCCTTTCAAGCATATCTAAAGATATGGGTCTCCTGTCATCAGGTATAGCCTTCTTTCTTCTGTAGCCTTTCAATGCCTGTCTCACTGAAAAATAACTGGTACATGACGGCATGTGTTGGAGACGACAGAAGAAAGATACCCCTGCCAAAATTTTTACTATATGGCTTGGAGAAAAACTCCCAAGCATTAACGTTTCAAAAAACAACAAAATATGCTCTTCAGCTGGAAAAGAGTCGGAAAAATTGCTCTCATAGCAAAATTGTTCCCACTTCCTCCAAGCTCTAGAATATTCACACCAAGTTTTAGGAGCTACAGAAGACTTAATAGCTTGAGAAACAGAATTCAAATTAAGTCCCAGAGATGTACTGGGCACGGGTGACCTTCTGAATCCTCATTGGGAAGCAACTGCCGAAAACGGAGCATCTGAAAACGAGAAAGGGCATCCGCTAAAATATTATCCTTACCAGGGGTAAAATGCGCTTTCAACCAAATGTTCCACTTAAGGCATAGAAACACCAGATGTCGCAACAATTTAATGACGGGTAAAGATTTAGATGAAAGACAATTGACTGCAAAAAGCACACCCTTGTTGTCAGTTCTAACAAGTATGCGCTTATTCACAAAAAAATGCCCCCAAATCTCAATAGCTGCTATTACTGGAAAGAACTCCAGGAGAACAATATTTTTTTGTCAACTCTCTCCGAATCCAAACCTCTGGCCACGACCCACACCACCAGTGCTCTTTCCAGATGGCAGCAAAACCCTTGGAACCAGCAGCGTCGGTAAAGAGACAAAAATCTTCCGCAAAAATAAAATCATCCTGGAAAAACGAACACCAGTTATATTATCAAATCCTCCTTTAAAGACTCCGTCAAATGGATGTGTGAGAAAGGCGATTTTTAATCCAGCTGTGGAAAGGTATAGCCGCCTGGAAAAAATCTTTCCAACCGGCATAACCCTGGATGTGAATGCCAGCAAGCCTAACAGGGACTGCATTTCTCTCAAAGTGACTTTTTTCTTCCGTAAGAAAACATGAATCATGTTTTGCAATCATGGCAACCGAAATTCTGATAACGACGTGTCCAATAGGATTCCCAAAAATTCAATCGTGGTGCAAGGAAGCACAGTTTTTTTTCCCCGCCGCTAACGGGATTCCAAAATGGTCCGTCAATTTGAAAAACAGAGAAGGCAATTGAGAACAAAATTCTGAATCCTTAGGACCAATAAATAAAAAGTCATCTAGGTAATGAACAATACCCGACCAGTTAGCCTGTAGTGACAAAACCCAATGAAAAAATGAAGAAAAATCTTCAAAATAAACACTAGAAAGTGAACAGCCCATCGGGAGGCATTTGTCGAAAAAATAAAAACCGTCGAAGAAAAAACCTAAAGCATTGAAAGCCTATGGAGAGCAATTGGCAAAAGCCGACTTGATATCGGCCTTGGCCAACAAAGCCCCAGGGCCCACATCTCCTAATTTTTTTAACCGCCTCATCGAAAGATGAATAAGACACCGAACATGCTGAAACATCTATCTCATCATTTAGCGAATCACCAAATGGAAAAGATAAATGATGGATGAGTCTAAAATAATTTTGGCTCTTTTTTGGGAACTAATCCTAAAGGGGATATCCTGAAATTTAAAAAAGGAGGTGACGAAAAGGGGTCTGCTATCCTATCCCTCTGCAATTTCACTATGCAATTCCAAACCACATCAGGGGCTTTATAAACAGATTTTACATTTTTAACAACAAAACAACCTTCACAAGAAGGCAGAGGAAAACCAAAATAAAAACCTTGCATTAAAAATTCAACTTTCGCTTTGTTTGGGTATCTGCCCAACCACTGGAGCATATTTTCCAGTTTCACTGGTGTTTGTGCCCTTGCCAGAATGCTCTCTGTGGGACTGCAATGACACATTTATTTTATAACACTTCACAACAGGATGCAAACCCATGCAAAAAGAACACTCGTGCTTGTACCTGCACAAAGTATTCCATCTACACTGCGATTCAATAAAAGAGAAACAAATTCCTTTCTTGTAAGCACTAGCTACATTGCTCACTGTATTCTGCGTGGCAGGTGTGGGTTTTTGTGGCGTGATTAAATTAAGCCATAAGCTAACGTCTTTCATTCCAAATTTTAGTGACAGATGTACCACCAATTTATGACAAAGATTCGTCATATTGATACCAACCCATGCCACCAAAATTACGATAGGCCTCTCCAGCACATGCTCTAAGTGCTGAAATAAACCGCAACAATTTCTTTTTTTTTTTTCAGCTAAAACGCTAGAAAATATACAGAATCCCTGAAGCCAATTGAAAAAGGATCTTGGAATGAATTTTCCTTCGCTGTGCTTATCTTCAAATTTTTTTATCCTGGCGGACATTGAAATCTTTGGAATGTGGGAGAAGCGCCATGACATCGACAAATTCTCCATTCCAAGGAATTACCTCTTTAACACTTCAGGAACTGTGCTATTGGTAGCATTGGAATGCACACCAGCCATTTCTAAAGCAGAAAACCTATTAGTATCACTGGCGTTCATAGGTACATCTGAATCTGTAAGTACATTGACTGGTCCCGCAGTAACTGCGGGTACAGACTTCTGAACCACAGACTGTACTAAAGCAGTTAAAGAACTAACGAACTCAGTTAAAACATTACTATTAACAGACTCGCCTGTATTCACAGTGGAAATCTGACTATCAACCACCTGTGATATCGTATGATTAACTGAGCTGTCCTCTGTATGTTCCCGCTGCCCCCAGCGGCATCGCTATGATATGTGACTTCTTCCCTGGCTGAGGTGTTACCTGGTTGCCTAGCAACCCTCTCACCGACATCTCGATAACTGGCCCGCCCAGGCGACATGCGCGGCCTAGAATCTTTCTCACCGCTACTCACGCTGTTCTGGGAGGGATTACTGCGCTTGGATGTCACGCGCCGACTCACCGTCCCAGAATCCATTAGACTGCCAGTCGCCTGTCCCGCCTCGCGTCACTCTTCTTCCCTCCCGCAAAACCAACCGATGGGCTCTTCCGTGCTCCCACTCGACGCAAAGCTGTGTCACTCGTCCTCTCCGGCGGCCTGCTTCTCGCCCTCTTAGGCCGCGCCGAGACCTCTGATACGGCCGGATCCTGAGGAGAAACCACTTGAAGCTCCTCTTGTCGCTCCTCTGCTACACCCGAGGTAGCACTGCTGTCTTCTCCTTCAGCAAGTGCCAGGCACCTGCAAAGCCAATCTTCTCCTCCGCCACTCTCAGCCTTCTCCAGAATCTGCCTCAGGAGGGTCTTCATGGTCAAGCCGCAACAGGTAAGTCTAATGTAGCTCCTTCTCACAAGGCTTGACTAGACTGTGTGAGGTAAGTTACCTCAGAGTACTCCTATATATAGGGTACCAACACCTTCTGGAATCTTCCACAGCTTCTGATTGGTTCATGCAAAACCATCTCGGAAATTTTAAAGAGACAGTAACCAACTATCGAATTACTCTAATGCCTTATCATCCAAAATGCTGGATAACATGAGTGAGGGCCCAAATTCTTGATCCCTCCCTTTTTTACTGGGACCAAGGAACCCTTAATAGCATCCATCACTGCACTCAGATCATCTCCCACAGATGGGCCGGGCACAGAGTGCCATCCACGTCCGCCTCTGGAAGCAAAAGCCGAAAGCGCTCCACCTGGAAACGAGATGGAGAATCCGCTATGTTATTCAATATCCCCCGAACATACTTGGCCTTTAACCAAATGTTGAATTTTTTTTTTTTTTTTTTTTTTTAAATCAGGTTTTTATTGATACAGAAACAAATTTATACAAACAGTACAACTCTCCAGTGCACAAACCGAGGTTGGTTCCTTCAAAGCATACATCATACATGAATAGAAGCATGTCCCCTACCAAGATCATTCTTCACTCTCTTACAAATATACATGCCCTCCCACCTCAATACCAATAATACATCAGACAAACCCTCATGATCCCACAATGGCACCTGCTTACAAACACCTCAGAAGTCTGGTCATAACAAGCTCCCTGGGACTCAAACCTGGCGTATCCAGCCACATACCCCATATTCTCTCAAACCTGCCGGGACCAAATGTTGAATTTAAGGCATCTGAACACCACCTGACGCAAGATCTTAATTACCAATACAGAACTAGATGAGAGACAGACAATTCACTGCGTACAGCACACCTTTGTTATCGGTTTCCACCAATATTCTCCTGTTGGCAAACTCTGAGCCCCAGAGCTCCAGAGCCACCAAAATTGGAAACAACTCGAGCAAAACCACATTTCTTGTAGCAGCTGAACACACCCAAGCCTCCGGCCATGCCACGCAGCACCAATGTGACCTCCAGATGGCACCGAAACCTCTTGAACCAGCTACGTCCGTGAACAAACAAAATTCCTGTGCTACAACAAATTCAGCCTGAAAAAATGACTTGCCATTATAGCAATCAAAACTGGACCAAACCTTCAAATCCTCTTTCAAAGGGCTAGTTAATCTGACATGATCCCATGGGGATTTGAATCCTGCTATTGCCAAATAAAGTCGCCGTGAAAAAATTCTGCCAACTGGCATGATCCTACACGCAGACGCCAATACCCAGAGGAGCGACTGCATTTCTTTCAACAGCACCTTTTTCTTGTGCAACACTGCCGTAATAAGCCTCTTCAATTTCTCCAACTTCTCAAAAGAAGCACCAGAGTCCGCTGGACCGACAAACAAAAAATCGTCTAAATAATGCACTATACCGTCTGACCCTGACCGAATGCCTAGAGCCCAGTGAAGAAATGTGGAAAAGGATTCAAAATACGAACAAGACAACGAACAACCCATCGGGAGACACATGTCAAAAGAATAATGTCCTTCAAAATAAAAACCTAACAAATTTAAAGCCGCAGGGGAAACTGGCAAGAGCCGGAACGCTGATTTTATGTCCGCTTTAGCCAAAGAGCCCCAGGGCCAAACATTCTGTTTTTTACCAACCGCTTCTTCGAACGTGTGGCGTAGGACACTGAGCACAGATCTCCATTAATGTCATAATTTAGCGAGTCACCTTTTAAGAAAGGATAAATGGTGTATTATACGGAATTCATTAGGCTCACGCTTTGGCACTACTTACTCCCAATGGGGAAATTTTGAAAATTACTAAAAGGGGGGTGCTCAAAGGGACATGCAATCCTCTCTTCCCTTAATGCTTTACACAACTTATCCCTCACCACCTGGGGAAACTGAGCTACAGAATTCAAATTCCCCACCAATTTACACCCGACTCCTGAAAAGGAAGGCAATGGAAAACCTTGGGCAAACCCCTCCTTAAGCAAACGAGCCTTCTCCTTGTTTGGGTAAGTGTCCAACCACGGGCACATTTTTCCAGCCTCACTGGTGTGTAGGCTTCTGGGAAAAATATGCTGTGCCTGACTAGGGCCTGCCGTGGCATTTTTTCTAAAATATTTGGCTGCCGGGTGTGCCCCAGCACAGACGGAACATTCGTGCTTATTTGCACGAATTATTCCAATGGCATTGACTATCATTAAATGCGAAACAGCAGCCTTTTCTAAAGGTTGCTGTAGGCGGGTTAACCGCCGGTTGTCTGGGTATTACTGTTTTTTTTGTGACAACATCAGGTTGAGCCACAGGCCCACGTCCTGTGATAGATTTCTGTAATAATGCCTATTTGATAAGATGAGCTTATTATTTTTGTTATCAGAACCACTAATAATGTTTGATATTTTCTTTATTGTTTATATTGTTGTTTTTGAATTGGGTTTGTTCTATATATATGCATGAATGAAATCATATTAGTACCTATTTTCCTTTGATAAAGATTTTGTCAGATATCAGGAATGAAATGAAGAGATAGGTGTTTTAAAGTTATAAGTACATCTTGGAACTTAAGGTTGACCATACAAAGACATGTTATTAAGAACAGATGTAATCCTCCCTTCTACTGCCATTTCCTCTTTACTACACATTCCAAGCCTTTCCTGGATGTTTCATATTGGAGAAGCAATTGTGGATTTTCTATAGGAAGTTCTACCCCTCCCCCACATCCTGTCTTCAGCCCACCAAAAAGGAATTTGTGACGTCGGAAGGAACTTAAACTATGTAACATGAACTGATTTTGAGCTATATGGAGAGGCCCTTCTATGAACTGGCCAATAACAGCCTCGCAAGGGGGTGGGATCGATGGGTGTGTACGTATGTTGTGTGATATTCTCTGTGGTTTAAATAAAGAACCAGCAGGGTTTGCTCTTCCTGTTGGGATTGAAGACGAGAGAGGTGAGATGTGTTCTGTTCATAGATTACATTGTCTCACTTTATAATTTGGATCAGCCGCAGAAATGAATAGCCCTGAGTTTATCAGTATATCAATTAAGTAATGAGTCTCTATCAGTCCTTTATACCTCACTTAAGTGACGGGTGAATAGACAGTTTCTGACGAAAGGATTTGTCATAATAAAACCACCCCAGGCCCCCAGAGCTTTTGGAATCCTCCCAGGTTGTGGTCTAAATGCTGAAAAAGACCCCACACCAGTCAGGGTGTTTCTCCGCTATTACGCCAGAATAAATGCAAAAGGCTTGTAGCCAATTGTTGAATGACCTGGGTATCATCCTACGTCTGTCCTTCTCCCCTCTCTCCTCACCCATCCAGTCTGATTTAACCAAAAAATCCTTGTGCGCAGGAAGGAGAGAAAGAATGTCCACGTAGTCCCCTTTCCAGATTTTATTTACTTTAACAGCAGCATTTTAAATGGTATCCTGAAGGGGACATCTCGCAAGGCATGACATCTTTCATAAATGTTTCCGGTACATTAACTCTAGCATGAAATGCCTCAGGAGCTGACCTGTCAAGCTGTACAACATTTACCATTATTACATTGCTGAGAGGGAAAGCTGACAGGGAGAGCAGGCAGAGCAGAAGTGACAGACTGAGGCATGGAAACTAATGAAACAGCAGGTGCGGTTTTAGACAGAGATTGAACCAGAGGAGAGAGAACCCACTAGACCAGACAATAGCTGAAGCTGGTTTAACTCACCCACTGCAGGCTGCTTGGCTTGTTGCTGAGCCACTTGCTCTAGCAGCACCACTTGCTCTAGCAGCACCAAAGGAACTTGTTCCTGCCCTGCTTGTGAGCCAGGCACATGCAGCGCTTCTGCTCTCTGTATCTGCTGAACTGCTGCCGGCTGCTGTCTGGGGGACTGAGCCGCATTGGGGCTTCCTCTTGCAGTGGGCGCCGTCTGAGATGACTGGACACTCCGACCGCTTCTTCTGGCCGGCGCGGTGTCCCCGTGACGTCACACTTCCTCCATCTTAACTCGGCCCCTCCCGCGGCACACAGTCCTCTTCGGCTACCTCCGTAGCTCGTGTTACCAGCTCTCGTACATGTGGCGGGTTCAGGATCCCCCCCCCCCCCCGCCCTGCCATTCCATCTTCAGCAAATGCGCTCCCTCTTGGTCCATAAGCTGCGCCTCCGACGGTGCTGACTCTAGGCAATGCCTCAGCCAGGCCTCTCCTCCTGCATCGCCAGCCTTCTCCAACAGCTGCATAATTAATGCCTCCCATCAGGTAAGGAGCTCCAAATTCTCCTTGCTGACGCCGGGAAAAGAGGAAGTACCCCTGCACCTGCTGGTCCTTATATAGCCCCTCTCAGTACTTCCTGGATTTTTTCCAAGCCCCCATTGGGTATTCCTGCCCAGCACTATTCCGTTCCCTTAAAGGGGCAGGCACCTCCCAACTTAATACTACATACCACCTTACTAACTAACCCTAAATGGGCAAATTTACAAAAAGTGAGCGGGGGGTGGCCGCAATCTCAAGGCAGTGGCCCCATAATGTGATCCCTTTTCTCATTCACTGGCAGAACACAAACACTGCAGGAGTAATTCCTCCATCCGCAGGTCAGCAAGTGAGAGGGGGTGTGGGGACAGGCTGGGGAGAGATACTAGTCAGTGGCTGGGTAGGCATTGGCTAGTATCAGAGCCAGATACACACAGGTTACATGATCTGGTTACGCCATGATCGTTCGAGCGAGAGCAATAATTCTAGCACTAAACCTCCTATAACTCTAAAAAAAAAAATCAAAAAATGTAAAGCATCGCTTAGTATATAAATAAATCGTGCTAACTTTTTTTTTTTTTTTTTTTTAAACAAAACAGAGGTTTTATTGTTATGTAGGAGAGTTACACAGCATATCCATTTGTACAAAACAGGGCATTGCATGAAACGGTAGTTATGCATGTACAGGAAAAAAAAAAAAAGTGTGCAGAAAAAAGCATGCATCTGAAATTCAGTCATAGGAACAGAAATACACAGTTATATTCTAAACAGTTGTACCCAAACACAATCATGCTAACTTTAGTGTTTGTTTTTTTAATGAATGAAACGGTTTATTTCCCCCAAAAAAAAACACGTTTGAAAAATTGCTGTGCAAATACCGTGTAACATAAAAAGTTGCAAAGACTGCCATTTTATTCCATAGGGTGTCTGCTAAAACAAAATATGTTTGAGGGTTCTAAATTTTCTTGCAAAAAAGTTATGATTTTTACATGTAGGAGAGAGGTGTCAGAATTGGCCTTGGTGGCAAGGGGTTCATTACCATAAGTTAATATACAAATAATTATTATAAGCACTGTGATCTCATCCTCTCAGTCTACTGCAGACTGTATATTTACACTGACCGCTCTGTACGTAGCTTCGGAACCATAAATTATACCTGCCCCACATTGGTGGAGTGGGTCTTGTGCTACATATCTTCCTAATTTGGGGTCTATGTGACCCCTGGACGCCGAGCTACAATACTTGAAGTCGATCGTTTTTTTTTTTTTTTTTTGGGGCAAATGGGCCTATCTTAAACGGGCCTGGAGCTGCAGCTCCAATAGCCGCTATTTTATTCTGGCCCTGCTTCTCCTCAGTGCGCAGCATATCAATGGCCATCAGTGCAGCCTCATCAGCACACATCAGTGAAGGAGAAAAATTACTTATTTACAAAATTTTCTAACCAAAACTAAAATTTTTTATTTTTTTTTTCTAAATTTGAGTCTTTCATTTGTTTAGCAAAAAAAGAAAAAACCCAATGAGGATCATCACCAAAAGTAAGCTCTCTGTCTCAGAAATAATGATACACATGTAGTTTGTTGAAATTGATAGGTTTGGGCAAATGGACTTTGTAGGCACAACACTGTTGAATGAATGAAAAAAAAAAAAAAAAAAAAATTATATATATATATATATATATATATATATATATATATATATATATATATATATATATATATATATATATATATATATATATATTGTAATAGTGAGAATCCCGGTCACCATAAAAACGCAGCAAAACCGGACACAGAGTCTGCATGTCAGTGGACTGCAGAACTTCACAGCATAACTTTAAAACAAAGAAAACTGTTTTGGCAGCTTTCTCCGGGTTTTGCTAAGTTTGAATGGTGCTGTGTGGTTTGGAGATCCTGCAGAGACTTGGGCGGGATGGGATCTCCGGCCCTGTGTCCAGGTCTTGGGAACAGCCAGCAGGTTGGGTGCTCAGGTGAAAACAGCCAATATAATCAGGTACTGGTGAGAACCGAGTGGAGAGGAAGGTGGAGTGTGCGCAGCTGGCTGCTGGTTCAACACAGTAGTACATATGAAAAATTCCATATAAAATACTGTAACTGCATGGTATGAATTGAACATGGCATCAAATAGTTTGACGTGTTTCGTGACTTAGAGCAAGCATGTGATATAATCCTTCTAGTCCCACCAGCTGTGTGTCAATCTATATTTGGCATCACTCCCAGCAGTCTTTCCAAGTGGCCAGTCTATGTTTTGCAGCCAGACTTCTCTACTCCTGGTTAGTCAGCTCTGCAAGTTTTTTCTCCTGGGCCTCTTGAGCCTCTCTTCCTTCTCTGATATAGGTCCTGAGATCTGCCAGGGGTAGGATCTGGCTCCCTGGTTTGCTGTCCGGAATTGGATGGTCCATTTCCTAGCCTCGAATGTTAAATTTCCCATTGTTCCTGAAGAATCGACTATATGCTGAGTCTTGATGTGGTCGTTTTTTCTCTGGGTCATCCTCCCAATATTTCTGGAAGGCAGTCTGTGCAGCAGTCTCTCCCCAGAGCTGATAATGACTCCTGAATGGCCAACTCTATGCTTTCATAATCATCCTGAGCAGCCACAGACTATGAGAATTTTTCTGGCCTCTTATTTCTCCTTTTTGACTTCACTTTGTTCTGAGGTACAGTCTACTGATGGGAAGCTCTCCTTTCAGCACCAGATCATCATCTTCTGACTACTTGGGGGCATATACATTAGGGCTGCGCATCTTCACCGGTCTCACGATTCGATGCGATTACGATTATCAAGTCCACGATTCGATTCGGCGATGCATCACGATGCATCACGATTGCAGCCCAAGTGCGCATGGCTCTCCCCCTAAAATACTAAAGGAGATGATCAGAGACTGTAGACATAGTACAGGAGATGATCAGAGACTGCAGACATAGTACAGAAGATGATCAGAGACTGCAGACATAGTACAGGGAGATGATCAGAGACTGCAGACATAGTACAGGGAGATGATCAGAGACTGTAGACATAATACAGGAGATGATCAGAGACTGTAGACATAATACAGGAGATGATCAGAGACTGCAGACATAGTACATGGAGATGATCAGAGACTGCAGACATAGTACATGGAGATGATCAGAGACTGCAGACATAGTACATGGAGATGATCAGAGACTGCAGACATAGTACATGGAGATGATCAGAGACTGCAGACATGGCCTATATTTCTCCTCCATACAGCCCAGTCCCTGCAGTGACAATGACTTATCACAGGTGACACATCAGATTCCACTACATGCCCGTACCCCCCGTGTCCCCGGATAACAGCACCCCCTCCTCCTCCGTACTTGCATGCTGTTCTGCGCACACAGGATGATTGGAGGGAACAATGAGGAAAATACATGATTTTGCCTGTGCATTTTCAGTGTGTTTTTATGTACTGCCATTGTCATCAATACGCCCTTTAAAAATGCACAGATGACAATGAACCCTCAATAAAAATATCAGTACAGCGAGGACTACCGTGTTATTTATTTTCTATTACAATTGACACATTTCCAAGTCCTCGCTGATATTTTTTATTGAGGGTTCATTGTCATCTGTTCATTTTTAAAGGGTGTAAATAGGGTGAAACTCCCCTTTAAAAAGTGCACAGGAATACACACATGGCTGCTGGGGGGGGGGGGGGGGAGGACTCAGGGATTCGATTCCACAACTGACAGCCCTGCTGAAATTTCTCTGACTCTTTGCACATTCCAGCACACTAGGAGTTAACACAGTGGAATGTGCAAAGCAAAGAAATGTCAGCAGAAGCAGAGCAAGTGTAAGTCAGACTGCTGATAAAATACCTGTGATAGTAAATGCTGTTATAGCCACTGCTGTAATGTGCTTTTTAAAACATATGCAGAATCATACCTCATGTCTCCGTGTGTATAGAACTGTATTCTATTCCCCTCATGTGACTCCATGCTCGGACCTTCCTCTCATCTCCCCTGATGTCCGTTCTCAGCCCCGCCCATCGTCTATAGCTAAAGTAACAGATCACAAGAGAGGCGGGCGGGGCTGACATCAGAAGAGACTTTGAGACGAGGGATGTGAGAGGACATAGGAAGAGAGAGGCGGGCCGGACCATGGAGTCACATGATCGCATGTACAGTTACCACACACGGAGCTACGAGGTATGAATCTACATATATTTAAAAAAAGCACACACAACGCCGACCACTTAATATATTACAACGCGCATTCATTACAAAAAAAGCATTTTAAAAGACCTGCTCGGAGCGATCTCCCGGGAGGGGCGGGCCAAGTCGGGATGACGTCACCCGACATCGATTATTGGGGTCACATGCATTGATGCCGAATCGGGGGGGCCCCGAATCGCGATGCAACGATTATATTCAACACCCCTAATATACATGTACCTGCAGAGAAAATAGATGTGCGTGTACACCAGGGGTCTCAAACTCCAATTGCCTGAGGGCCACAACAATTTTTCATATCCTATAGGGGCCACATGCAAACTTTCAATCTTCAAAAACAAACTATATACAGTTGTAGTTACTGCTTTCTACCAGTCACTGCTTACTGCCAGATGCTTTCAGTGTTTACTCTGTGTTAGATTAGCCAAGTTTGCTTTTAAGTGAGTTAGCAGTTGAGACCCTAACAGTCTGAAGATGGGCATCAGTTAGCCTAGACCTGGTTCTAGATTTATTAAAGCACATGGTGGAGAATAATTTTTCACACAGTTATGTACTTTGAAATAAGCACATGAATTGTTTGATGTTTGAATAGTTTGTACAGCTCTGGAAAGTTGCTGGTAACTCAAAAACTGAGCTATCATTTCTGCGTTTGCCTGTGCATCTCTGAATTTGGCTTTGATGTCAGTACTGCATTGCAGATCTATAAGTTCCATTTGCAGACCTGTTCACATTAAAGGAAAATGTCTGCAGACTTGAATGAATGAGTAACTTGTATAGTGCTACAAATGCATACTAAATCCCCTCAAGGCGCTTTAGCAGCCAGTGTCTGCCTGTGTCTTCAGCTTCTTCCTGAAGGCCAGATAGTTTTTTTTCCAAGCGGATGTCCGCGGGTAGAGCTTTCATAGCTGGGGTCCTTGGACTGCGAAAACTCTCTTTTGATTTGTAGCTGGTCTTGGGAATGTGGACGGGGTTCTGGTCAGTTGACCGGAGGGGGCAACTTGGGGTGTAGTGCTTTTTTTTTTGCGGGGAGAGTTGCATTATGGATAGTGAAGTCAGAAAACCGCTGATCAAATTCCTGTTGAAGGTTCTCCATGGCAGCGACATATTTATCGATACAAAGCACAGAAATTATATCTTCACTCTTTTCTTCAAATACAGACTTAAATGTTGGAAAATGGCGGAGTTTTTTTTGGATGAACTATGTTTTCCATAAGGTAAGCCACAGTGACAAATTGGTTTGGGCCCTGCAGATTGAGTTTGTTCAGCACCTGTGTCATATCAATGGAAAATGCTAAGTCCATGATCCACTTGGGATCATCAAGTTCAGGAACATCCAGTTCAGGAACATCCAGTCTTCCATCCATCAGAAATGTCTTGATTTTCCTGCCTTAGCTCAAACACCTCTTCAAGACATTGCCTGCTCAACCAGCGTACCTCTGTAAAGTACAGGACATCACCATAAGCTGCTCCAATTTCCTCCAAAAAAGCACGAAATTGGCGGTGCTGTAAGCCCTTTCACATTTTACCACAACTGGCACAACATTGTCAACTTTCAAGGATTGTATAACAAGGAAAATCTGCGCTAACCCCTAATAAACAACGTGCTATACAATAGTGCAAAAAACACATAAAAGGGGGAAAAAAAACCCCCGGAATAATATTAATTACATAGAGATTATATTGAAGGATAAATGAAGGTGCAGCACCTAGATACAAAAAAGCCTGAATAAGGGGCTTGACATTCGTGAATAAATAAACAAATAAGTGAGCAACCAAGTAATTAGTAAATGCAAGTGTCTTGAATCCTGAAAAGGAATGGGCAAATCAACTGAGTGATTTATTGCATGAAATTCATGTGCATACAGTCCTGTTAGAACATCCCACGTGTATATATTCGTTCCCAGGGGAATCAATCTTCCACCAATCAACAGGGATGATATGAATATCTTCAATAACAGACAATCCTTCAAAGGTAAGTAAATGGCCGCTTACCAGATCGATGAGACCCCAGAGGGATCAAACAGGCTCTGCACACAAGAATATGCTCTGCTGGATCCGGGTGCTTACTCCCAATCCCCTCCTCCTCTGATGATTGGGGGATGGTATCCACGTCAAAGAATAATTAAGGAACGTGTGGGTGAAGAGAAAAAGAAAAGCTCATGGTGCAGTACTTTGGTAAAAAAAGGGTTTCTCTTTATTCCACTCGATGGAAACAAAATACTGACATCTAAAAGGCTCTTTAACGACAAGTTCAAGAGTCCTGGGTAAAAAGTACAGCCAGCTTCGGCTCAGGCCGATCAGCTGGGAGCGTGGTGACGTCAGCTGCTGATGCTCCACCCGACGCTGTGTTTCTCCCTATTGGGCATCAACGGGGAATGGAGGCATAGAAGCAAACGTCACACACTTAAATAATCAAAGGCAGGGGAGTGACACCGGACGTTCAATGACCAGTGAAACGCCGAGTGTCATTACCATTAAAACAAACAGAATATGTAACAGGTAAAAAAGCTTAACCCCCTCAATCGCAACGGACCTGCGAGAAGGGCACCAGCTTTAAACAAGTTAGCTGAAACATCTAAAAACAATATAAAAATGGAACAATAACCATCATTACATACAGTGAACTCTGCTAGATAAGGGTATGCACATGTAGGGGCCATAATACAGATAGAATATGCATGTGGACTAGGACCCCCTGTTGATCAAAGAAAACTACCCATAGGCCATCTGGGCACATCAAGGGATGGGGATTTTAATTACACAGCCAACGCATGCGCATATCTCATACAAAGTTTAAATCAATGGGCCAATTCCAAGTGGGATCCGTTAAGAGATTCCACTGGAAATAAAAATAAACTGAATTATATAGGAAACCTGGGCCAGTGGAGCTGGTCTCATGTTTTAAAAACATTAGAAATAAAAATGAAAATGAAAACGGACCTGGTGGAATATTATCTGAACCCCAATCCCCTAAGTATAACTTCAAGGGTATAGAGTAGTTAATGAGTCAATATCTCACCAGCTAATTTTCAAGAGACCTTATACCCATACATGAACTGGAAAAAAAAAGAAAGGAACCACCCTTTAAAAAAGGGGGGAAAAAAGGAAGGATGAAATGGTATGGGAGACCAAGAAGGGAAAAAAAACTGTGATGTAATGAGAGAAACCGCATACAATGGCATTAACTGTTATTGATATAGCAATTAATGTCCCACTCTATGTTGAGACCCCAAGGGGTGTAACACTGCATGTCGAATATCCAATGCGTTTCTCTACGCGAAATGTCGCTTCAAGTCGCTCCCTCTCCAGTGTGGAGTATACTTTACTTTTCTATCCCCACCACTTCCAGCACCGAGGGATCTCGGTTATGATATTGCCGGAAGTGCAAGGAGACACTGTTCTTTGAATCCCCTGCGTATACATGAGAGGTGTTACCCTATTCTGACCTTCAGGGCCCGAGTGGTCCTCCCAATGTATTGGAGGCCACAAGGGCACTTCAGCAGGTAGATAACACCCTTCGTATCACAGGTAATAAACTCCGAGATGGAATATGTTCGAGATGTAACCTGCGACAAAAAGACTGAAGTTTTGATGGTCTTGGCTGAGGCACACACTTTACATCTTTTGCATGGGGGAAAAACCTTTTGAGGTTCTCTAACATGCGTGTTTTAGGGGGATGGTCAACGACACTTGGTGCCAATAGGTCCTTAAGGTTTTTATTCCTCCTGAAGAGAACCTTAGGATTTTCAGGGAGAATGGAACCAAAAATGTTGTCGCTTTTCAACACTGGCCAATGCTTCTGTATAACTTTTCTGACCCACCAGTGTTGTGATGAGAAGGTAGTCAAGAAGGACCATTCCAGGTCCCTATTCACTCCCTCTCTGCTGCGATTTTTGGGAACCAATACATTTGGTCGGTCCAAGGAAGCAATTTCTTGTATGTCATTTTCCAAAATCGAGGTGACATATCCCTTTTCCTCAAAGCGTTTTTTCAACGTAATTGCCTGAGTAATTGCCTGAGTCTGAAAGTCCTCCAGTTTCTCCGAATATTTTGGAACTGTCCCTTGGGTATGGCCTTAAGCCAACTAGGATGGTGGCCACTATCAATCGGAATGTAGCCATTTCTGTCAGTGCTTTTGAAAAAATGCCTTGGTTAGGAGAGTGTCATGCTCCTTAAATGACCAACCAAAAAAAATTAACTGATATGGAACTGCATTCATATGTGAATCTTATCCCCCAATTATTATGGTTAAGATTAGTCATGAAAACTTTGAAAGAATGCGCATCACCTTTCCACAGGAAGAACGCATCATTGATATAGCGAAGCCAAAAAAGGAGGTGGGGCTCATCCAAGGAAAAAAGTAAGTCGTTTTCCCACAGGACAATGAATAGCCCAGCGAGGCTGGGGGCAAATTTGGCCCCCATAGCCACGCCTGTGCTCTGAAGAAAAAAGCGACCACCATAATAAAAATAATTATGTTCCATGGCAAAGCATAAAAGTTTCATGACAAAAAGGAAATGGTCGACAAACTTCCCTACCCTAGACATGAGGGAGTCTATGCCACTCACTATGGGGCGACCAGAGGGTTTGGTGGGATTTTTATGAAGTTTGGGGATGTAGTAAATGATGGGAGTCCTAGGAGCCAGCGGGATCAGAAAGTCCCTCTCCTTATCATTAATAACTCCCTTCCTATGACCATCCTTCACAATGCTCATGAGGTTTTTCTTGTACTTAACAATAGGATCCTTCGCCAAGACAGTGTACGTGTCTCTATATGCCAAAGAGGAATCCAATTCCTTCAAATAATCCACCTTTTTGAGGAGAACAATCTCCCCACCCTTATCGGCTGGTCTAATAATAAGATCTTTCCTCTCATAGAGATAAAATTCCTTCTTCTGTGTTTTTCTGTTTCTCCCTTATTCCCATAGGAGGGTGCATCATATTGTCCTTGGTGATTCATATATGGTGGTCTGTTCTGAGTATTTGGATGTGAATTGGCATAATAATGCTGGTTGGATCCCTGGACAGGCTTGTTAGCCCGACCGTTCCCAGGGTTGGAAGTTTTTTTCCTGGGTTCCTGGGATGTTGATAAAAAGGGGATAGTAATTCGGTACACCTCCTTAAGGTTGGCCCCCATATGCATTTCCCTTCTTTTTATGATGTTGGGGCGTCCTGGTCCCTCCTGTTTTGTTAAATCCATATTCCTTAGACCCCACTGAGGGGGTAGGGAAGACGGCCGGAGGTCTTGACGGTTCACATGTGGGTAATGGAACATTGGTAGTTCCAGACTCGCCCTCATCTATGCGGATCTCTTCCCCGTGCTTATTAATATTCTCATGATAACTCTCCTGCCATTTGAAGACGTTGTGCAATTTATAATCCTCAACATCTCCTAAGTACTTTTTACGTTTCTTAATCCTTTGTTCCTCTTCCTCCAACCAGAAGGATTACCACTTTTGGTGTTTCTTTTAGAATCTTTTTACAGCTCAGGAGCTGCTCTTGGCTCACTTCCTAATTTCTTATTTGGGTGTACACAGACATAAGTGTGACAAAAAGTGACTTGTGAATAACTATAGCGCATGTTCTACACATTAGCTAATAACATGCTTTCCGCGACTCAGGTACTGGCTGTGGGGAGAAAAAAGTGATTTTAACATAACCTTAAAAGGGAAGGTCAAAATCATTTTTAAAAACAGTGAATATGGATAACTTGAGTTGAAAGCAAATGATCCAATGCATGTCTACATTCACAGTAGGAACAATATTTGAGTAACTTTACACATCACATTGTAGTTACATATATTAGTTCACATAAATGTATAGAACATGATTTCCAATAAGTGAAACAACAAATCCAATACTGAATTGATTAAACCACGCTCCTTAAAAAAAAAAAATGCAAATAATATCAAAGGCAAACAAAAACTAAATCGGCAGTGAAGTTAACAAATGTTCAAACAATGTATCAAAATCTTCAAATTCTTGCTGAGCAGTAAGGTGAAGTCACTGTACATCTTCCATCACCTGTTACACATCCTACTCACCAGACTTCCATGACCCCTATTACAGGTAGTCACAAAGTGCTTGTAAATATTTCCAGCAGGAATTTACATGATCCCAACGAACATCCAACCTCCAGGACACTCCCACCGAATAATTTCAAGCCGTTTAAACACGTTTCCAGGTAAAAGCGATTTGAAGAAAGTTGTTCAATTGCTTAATGGGAAAGAGTAAAAGAGAGGGCTTCCATAGTGAAGTATGTCACGGTTTTCTTCCAAAAAGTCAGTTAAAAACAAGGTAAAAACAGTAAATTCTAGTCCATGTGCTTGGAAATGCCGTTATGCGTTCCAGCTGCGCTACAAACAGCGGAAATGATGTATAACGATCAGGCACCCTACCACTTTCATCAGCACGCACAACGTCTTCAGGGGTCATGTGATCATTTAGGGGATGTCCAATCCGGATCAATCCCATAATACTTAAAATAAAATTTGCATAAACGTGCCAGGACTATAAAAAAAGTTAGAATCAAGATACTACTACCTTAAATTTAATATTTTTACTCCTACTGACAACAGTATGGGGTTTACCGTATCCAACCGACACGAGACCTTTTCTTTTCCTACTGACATTAATAACATAGGGTTTACTTTATCAGACTGACACCAGCAATGGGGCTTGTTTTATTTCCCTGACACCAATGGGCCCCACTAACCGTCCGCCACTTTATTGGTCACATACAATTTTTGACCACATGTGGACTGTGTACTTTGTGCTCCTTTTTTTTTCTTCTCCTGCTTAGTAAATGTTGGCAACTACGGCTTTTTGCACTAATTGTATGTAAGATATACATAACTGAAAAAATTCCTATAAAGTGAGCTCACAGACACTCCAACAGACCGCTCCACATGCCCAGGTGGCCAGGCAGGCCCAGCAAATGCAATACTGTGTAAATTAATTATATCAACTCCACCTGCCCACAGTGCCCAACTGCCAGTTGGGCACTGTGGGCAGGTGGAGTTGATATAATTAACTGCCCAGGCTGCGCCAGCAATACTGTACATTCATCATTGAATCATCAATAAATACATCAGATTCAGTGTGCAGCCAGTGTGTGAGTGTCACTCACTCACACTACTCTACTTCCGCTCCACATGCCTAGCTAGGCCACTCCCCTCCCCCCCACTCCCAGTTCCATCGCTCGGCTCCTCACCTGCGCAGGGGGGCCACGGTCGGTGCACTACTCTCAGCTGGCTGATGTCCTGTGCGGCTGTCGGCTGAGGTGGAGGTGAGCCAGACTCGTCACTCCCTCGTGACACACTGCAGGCGGGAAAGAGACTCCAGGCGCGTGCATGCGCCAGCGCCACCCACACGTCGACGACACATGACCCGCCCGCCGGCGACGAATCCGACGATGCCCCAATCACAGGCCAGCTCAGGCCTGTGGCCACATCCTGCCCTGACAGAGTGACAGTGACATGTCACATGACCCCCCCCCGCACGCGCTCAATGTAATTTCGGTAATGCCGCCCAAGTAGGCCTCATCCTATAATTTGTGTGTGCGATCTACTCTCTCCTAATTTGGTTGTCTGTGTGCATCTGTCAAAAGCATTGACCAGTCAATTTATGTACATCTGGACGTCCTCTGTTAGTGCAGATCCGTGAATTCCAGTCATTGTATGTTGACCAGTGTGTGTCAGTAATTAAATGTTAGTCCTGTTTTTACCTGGGCACATAGCCAAACTCATCTGCAATTCGGAGTTCATCTTGCCTTCGGTCAAAACAAATCTCGGTCCTACCGATTTTAAGGATGAAGGAATCGCATGCTCTGTCCATCTGTGCATACATCTTCAGCCTAAATATCTCCTCCTTTCTTTCAGGTGGAAATGGTTTTGAAATCTCTGGGTTGTTATTTGGTTTAATACCTTCATGTGAAGCAGGCTTGAAATGAAAAAATGCTATTTTAGCATTGGTGCACACAATATAATGCCCAACATGTCAAGAATTAGAATTGCAAAACAAACTTCAGTACCCTACATTTTCACAAGGCAGCATTCCAAAATCCCCTACAGGCCATCAGTTTGTTTCAATGATTTTTATTAAAGTTTTACAATACAAAAAAAATAACAATCTCGACTTTTCATTGTATAGTATTAAAACAGAATTTGGGAATCATATATAACTTAGGCCATGTCACTCAAGAGTCACAATCCATATCATCTTCAATATCCAGAAGGATCTTCAAATATGGACTGGATCACGTTAGTATAACAATAAACCCTGCCCAGGCCCACTATGTCTAGGACTTCAAGCCCCCTCTCTAATCCCATGCTATATAAGGTGATCCAACCGCCCCGGAAGAGCCAGCTCCCCAGGCAATCAGTTTAAAGTTAAGGTGCTATTAAAAGGTAATTTTTATTTTTTTTTCATTAAAAAAAAAATATCTACTTTGTGCAACAATTTTGCACCTCCTCTTATATGCTGGATACGTGCGTAGTGAAGGCACTGAAGTACCTTATGGTCTCCGAAAAGGATGATGGCGAACCATCCTGAATCCATACCAGGATCCTCTGTCGGTCTTTATTGGCCAGTTGGTGGCTTCTATCTTGCCTGATGGTCCGCGGACTCATTCGACAGAATTCCGCTTTAAATTCCTGGCAGTTTATATCCAACATTAGATGCTTTTGCCACACATCTATCCACTCTTCTAATGTTGGGCATACATGAAATTTTCTTTTTATTAAGTGCAGTCCGTGGGCTACACTAAAAAAAGAACCAAACAGATGTTAGGCCTCCACTGTCCCTAAATGGAAGAAAGGAAACTGATCAGTATAATTTTTTTTTTTTTTTTGCAGAGGGGACCTAACTTTTCTTTCTGTTTAAAGATTTTATTGGTATTTCAGAGGAAACATAGTGAACATGTATTCTAATAGAAATACATCAAAGCACTATTAGATAAAAAGTCGTATTATCATACGTAATTCAGTAAGAATAGTAACAACAATAACATGTATCAAAAAACGTACGGTTCGGATCGTTTCTCGGATCAGAGTCACGGATCGGATCATTTTTCGGATCCGAAAAAAAAAAAATGTTGTAACGTGGCTCAAGCACTTTCAGCATGTGTTTTAAAGCTTTCGTTTTGCACAACCGAATATGGCCTCATGTCTGCACCTATAAACACCCTGATGGCGTTTGTGATGGCTTTAGCCCGGTCTGATCGTGCAACAAGGGGCTGCTTAAATGCTGCGCTGATGAGCGGTTATTGAGCAGCTTTCGTTTTTATTGTCGCTCCTGTCAGTGAAACACCAGGGTGATGTCGCTTCATGCGTGGCCATGCTTGATGTGTTTCCACTGTCATATGGCTTTTTTGTGCCACAGTGCCTACACACCATCAGGGTTTTATCCACTAACCTCTTTCCTTCATCGTTATATTTGACAGGGAAGCCAAAATGCTCTCATACAGGGGATTTAAATGACGTGGGGTGTTCAAGCTCCTCCGTTCCTCCACTCGCCATGACCACGCTGTGTGTGGACTGAACATGCACACAACTTTTTTTTCCAGAAATCAATCCGCGGATCACACGTGTGCGGTTCGGATCAATATCTTCGGTTCGGATCGCGGATCGATGACAATCCGTTGCACCACTACATGTAGCACATAAAATCAAAGTAAATATAAATCCGATTTATAAACAATCTCCGAACTTCGGAGTTATAAAGGCAGGAGAAAATAATTCGGAAATCAATAAACAAATTTAAAATATCATTGAATCAAAAGTGGGAGAGAGGGAAAAAAAAAAAAAAAAGAGAGGAGATATGTAGGGAAAGAAGGGAGAACCACCTCAATAGTTTATACTAATGTCAAACATAAAAATCAGATCTACTCTAAGTCGAGGTAGATTGAAGAGATAATGTTTGAAATTCAACAGATTTAGTATAGTGTCCAACATGAAATTTTGTGGGAGAGTCTCTAGCTTGAAGAATCAGGTCTTCCATTTCAGCAATTTTGTTAATCCGCTGGAACCATTCAGACAAGCTAGGTGGAGAAGCGTCTTTCCAATGGGTAGGGATAAAAAGTTTAGCCGCATTGATTAAATGTATTTTTATAAATAGAATGAGGTAATGATGTGTGATGAAGCAGGTATTGAGCTGCAGTAAAATTTGGAGAAAAAGTGGTGATGAGTGGAATAATACGGTGTACTTCCCTCAAATGTTTGTATAAGGGGACAATCCCACCAAATGTGTAGGAGAGTCCCTATTGAAGTTTTGCAGCGCCAGCAGGTAGGTGGAGTGGCAGGGTTAAATTTATGAATTGCATATCCTATATGGTGTCCTATACCATCTAGAGCAGTGGTTCTCAACCTGGGGGTCGGGACCCCCTCGGGGGTCAAATGACAATTTGCCAGGGGTCACCGAATCCTGGGCTGTTCCTGAAGCTCACACCGATCTCCCAGCCTTTTCCCGGCCGCCCAGCAGGGCTGTCTCTGGAGCCTGTGGCCTCCCACTCAGCCTATTCGCAGCCGCCTACTCAGTTCACGGCATGGCTATGTGGCAGAGACTAGAGGTCAGCTGACTGGTGGGGAATGTGAAGTGGGAGGGGCTGGAGGAGACCCCATCTCCTGATTTCGGCATAGGTGTCACTGCTGCGAGACATCATATAGCTGAAGACAGAGTGAGTAACACTACCCGTGATTAGAGTTTCCATTAAAAGTCCCCACTACAGTTCTCAGATCAGCAGGTGACCTTGATCAAGAGCACCTAAATTGGCTGATCAGAACCTCCCCCAGCACTGCCACTCATCCCATTCCCCCCACCAGCACTACCACTAATCCCATTCCCCCCACCAGCACTGACACTAATCCCAACTTCCCGCCAGCATTGCCACTAATCCCATTCCCCCCACCATCACTGCCACTAATCCCAACTTCCCGCCAGCACTGCCACTAATCCCATTCCCCCCACCAGCACTGCCACTCATCCCATTCCCCCCTACCAGCACTGCCACTCATCCCATTCCCCCCACCAGCACTTCCACTAATCCCAACTCCCCGCCAGCACTGCCACTAATCCCATTACCTCCACCCCACCAAAGAGCAAGAAGGAATACAAATCGAAAATACATGGAAGGGCGAGGAAAAGAGGGGGAGGAACAAAGAAAAAGGGAGAGAAAGAATAAGAGAACAGGAAAAACTGCGATGGGAGGGATGGGGGGAAAAAGTAGGATAGGAAATGATAAAAGGGAAAGAAAGGAGAACTAAGAGTGTGGTACATACTGAAATGTACCATAAGGGGTTTTAATACTGTACGAGTGGAAGGGACTCAGGGAGCGCTAAATGTCCGTAGGTTAGGGGCGCAAATTACTTGTCTTGCCTTGGGTGCTGACAACCCACGATACGAACATTTTACTGTTGAGGTCCCCACAATTTGGGAAATTTTATCAAGGGGTCACGGCGCTAGAAAGGTTGAGAACCACTGATCTAGAGTAAAGTTTGTATAGCTATTTTCTTGAGCTAGGACATTCATTGGTCCTTTATGAATGTAGGTAAAAATATGAGTCCAGTCATTAAGAGAGAGATTCAAATCAAGCTCTCTCATCCAGTGTCTGGCAGCATCATCTTCCCCAGGGTTAATATTAGAAAAAAATAAAGAATAAGTTTTTGAGATTAAATGCCTTTTGAGGGTCAGTATGAACACACAACTTCTCAAAGGGGGTTTTATGTCTATGCCATGTTAAAGGTGAGCCAGAATTGAGCAACAAATTTTTAATAACTTCGTAATCCATGTTAGAAATCTTAAAGTCAGGATATTTAGGACAGAAGGTAGCATAAGGGATACATTTACCATCATTAAAAAAACAAGTCCGCTCTCAGTAAGGGAATTTAGGTAGAATTAAGAGGGACCGAATCCAAAGTGTTAGCGAAAATATTTGGGCATACAGAAACCGGTGACATGGGACCTGGAGAAGATGAAATGTCAAATTTGGTGCATAGTGACCTAAATATTTGTAGCGTGGGACCTGTAAGGGGGTGCAAGCTGTTTTTGCGAGGTATTTTATGAGGGTTAGTCCAAGGAAGGTGGTATAGTGGGAATTTGGAGGACAATTTCTCAAGACCAACCCAGTCCTTAGTTGTTTTATGAACGTGCCAGTCAACAATACGGGACAAGTGGCAAGACCAGTAATATTTTTGAATGTCTGGCAAACTTACACCCCCCAACAGCTTAGGATTGATTAGTTTGTTCCACTTTGATCCTAGGCTGTTTGGAGATCCAAATGAATTTCAAGCATAATTTTTTATATGAGTTAAAGAAAGAACCAGGCAATTTGATTGGAATGGTCTGTAAGAGATAAAGGATCCTAGGGAGGACATTCATTTTAATTATAGCTATTCTCCCAAACCAGGAAAAATGTATTTGTCCCATTTTGGGAGGGCGTCTTGGATAGTTTTAAGAATTGGTAGAAAATTAGTAGAATATACGTCTTTTAAATTCAGGGGAATTTGTATGCCAAGATAAGTAACGATTTGTTCTTCCCATTTGAATGGGAAATTCTGTTTACAGAGGGAAACTATATTGTTTTGTAAAGAGATATTTAAGGCTCTGGACTTATTAAAATTAATTTGTAAATTAGAAATTAAAGAAAATTAATAAAATCTTTCTTTCAATAGATTAGGTATTGTAATGAGAGGTTCTGCTAGAAAGAGTAAAATGTCATCGGCATATGCGGCTACTTTGTACATTTTTTTTTTATTAATTTCAATACGTTTTAATATCTGGATTGGATCTAATTTTTCTGAGAATGGGTTCCAAAGTCAGTATGAATATGATGGGAGATAGGGGACAACCCTGGCGTGTCCCATTTGACAAGGAGAAAGCACCCGACAAACAGCCATTCATTTTTATTCTTGCAGTGGGTGAAGAGTAGAGACAAGAATGAATCTTAATGTGCGTTCACCAAAACCAAGTGCTTTTAGAGTCTCTGACATATAGTTCCAAGCTACCCTGTCAAATGCTTTCTCTGCGTCAAAGGAGAGGAACAAAACAGGTTTAGAAGTTTTTGTCAACCAGTGATGGATGTTTATAGCTTTTTGGGTATTGTCCCTGGATTCTCGTCCAGGAACAAAACCGACCCGGTCCAAGGATATAAAATTGGGGATTAAGGGTAATAAACAATTTGAGATAATTTTGGCGTAAAGTTTTTTTAAATCAACATTAAGGAGGGAAATAGGCCTATAATTAGATACTAAGAGCTTATCTTTGCCAGGTTTTGGAATCATTGTGATGTGAGCTTCCAGGAGGTCTCTATTGTCAGGGAGGAATTGATCAGGAATGGAGTTAAAAGCTTTTAAAAAATGGTGGAGAATGGTATCGGTGAAAGACTTTATAGTAGCCGACTGACAGGCCATCTGGACCGAGACATTTACCCGTTTTAAGTTGTTTGAGGGCTATTTTAGATTCATCCCATCCCGTGATAAGCAGAGGGGTATAAAGTACTATGAAATTTCGAGACATTGTTAGATTTAAAATGGTCTCCTGTAAAAAAACGTAATAAAAAAAAATAACTTGGATCTCTTTTCAGGAATATTCAAACCCTTGACATTTAAGGAGTACAAATTGACCATTTGAGGGGAAGGTGAATTGTTATTAGAGTGTGACATTTCACCTTAAGAATGTGTTCCAAAAATTGCAACAATCACAGGAAAATTAAAACAAAAAGGGATGCAAGGAAAACAAGGAACAGAAATGGAGGGGAAAGAGGAAAAAAAAAAAAAAGTTGGGGAGGAGGAACGAATTCCAAACAAAATACCACAGAGAAAACGGATTTGTTTTCTTTACCGTAAATATCAATGGAGGTACGGAACAGAATAAAGCAATGGGTATGCACTAGGGGAGAACAATACCCAATACTTTATTACCGTGTGGGGGCTGGAAATACCGTGTCCAGAACAAAACAACAACATAACATCCCGCTGCTACAGCATAAAATCAAAAAATGGGGTATAGTAATGGAGAGAGGATCTAGGAGTTGGTGAAATAAAGGAATGGGAATATAAATTAACAGCGATCCATAGTGGGAGGTTCATTGGTCTTTAAAAACTTCAAAGAAAAAGCAAGTGTAACGACTTGAAGTGGTGAAGAAAAAAATCATCTAGTATAATAATAAATACAGATAAGGAATTAGGTTCCATGTGTGGTATTGAAAAAGAAACACATACTAAACTTTGTTTAAAAATAATAAAAGAATGGAAATCATAAGTGCGACATCATAAAAAGTAATTGAGTGCACAGTAAGCAGTATGGGCCAGATTCACAAAGCACTTACGCCGACGTATCTAGAGATGCGCTGCGTAATTCAAAAATGCGCCGTGCATATATCTATGCGCCGTATCCTCAAAACGAGATACGCCTGAAAACAATTTTTTTCCGTCCGACGTAAAACAATTACACCGGCGCATCTTGGAGCGCAAAATACGCTAGACACACCATTGATTTGCTAGTTTAAATATGCAAATGAGGGAGATAAGGCGATCCACAAAAGTACGCTTGTGCGGCATAGGCTACGCCCTGTGGGCATCTGCTAGTTTCCCGGCGGAAAGTTACACCTTTTATAAAAGCTGCCTTAACTTTGCACCAGCCGTGTACAGGTCAGCTAAAGCAACACCGTTAAGGACGAGCTGAGCACACACACTTGCAGGACAACAATCCTGTATGCCAACATGCCAGGGGCATCCATGCTCATAGCTACAGTAGGTGAACCCGATTTTGTGTCAATCTCGCTCTCTTTCTCAGCGAGATTGAGCACCTACGAGCCCCATCGCGGGAGCCAGCGCCGAGCTGGCTTGCCGCGATGGATACAGAGCCGTCATAGAAGCGACGGGAGATCCGACTTGGATTCCCGCCAATTCTACACGTGTGCGGCGTTTGTTATGAATCCTGAAGGGGAAGTCCCCGCCGGATTTTAAATAAAAATCCGGCATGGGTCCCCCCTCAGGAGCATACCGGGCCCTTAGGTCTGTTATGGGTTGTAAGGAGAGCCCCCCTACGCCGAAAAAAACGGCGTAGGGGGTCCCCCTACAATCCATACCAGACCCGTATCCAAAGCACGCTACCCGGCCAGCCAGGAAGGGAGTGGGGACGAGCGAGCGCCCCCCCCCCTCCTGAGCCGTACCAGGCTGCATGCCCTCAACATGGGGGGTTGGGTGCTCTGGGGCAGGGGGGCGCACTGCGGCCCCCCCCACCTCAGAGCACCCTGTCCCCATGTTGATGAGGACAGGGCCCCTTCCCGACAACCCTGGCCGTTGGTTGTCGGGGTATGCGGGCGGGAGGCTTATCGGAATCTGGGAGCCCCCTTTAATAAGGGGGCCCCCAGATACCGGCCCCCCACCCTAAGTGAATGAGTATGGGGTACATCGTACCCCTACCCATTCACCTGCAAGAAAAGTGGTAAAAACACAAATAAACCACACAGTGTATTAAAATATTTTATTTTTCTGCTCCGGAGGCCGCCCCCTGTCTTCTTTATTAGCTCTTTTACCAGGGGGGGCTTCTTCTTTGACGTCTTCGGGTGGGTGGGGGCCGCCGTCTGGTTCTCTTCCACCGCCGGGGGGGGTGGCTTTTAAAAAAGCCCCCACCCCCCCGGCGGGTTTCCTCCGGCGTCTTCGGCGGGGCTCTTCTTCTTCCGCTATCCCGACGGGTCTTCTCAACTCTCCGGGGTTCTCCTTCTGTCTTCGCCGCTCTCCGTTGTTGACTCTGCGCACCCCGGTTCTTCGTCTCGCTGTCCGGTGTCTTCTTCCGTGATGTACGTCTTCTCCTTCCGTGCTGTGATGAGTTCTTCTTCCGTGCTGTGACGTCATGTTCTTCACTTCTCTCCTTCTCCCGATGTTGCCACGCCGGTCCTCCTCGCTGAAATGACGGATGCGCGCCTTGCATCGGACCTATATAGGCCTCACAGTCCCATCATGCTCTGTACCTACCCATGTGATACCTACCCACGTGGTAGTATGGGAGGCATTTAAGATACATGCTAGGATGACCCTTACAACTCGCATCAACCAGATTAAGCAGACATATGCGTCGGTGGTGGATGCCGCAACCCAGAACCTAGAGAATGCAGAGAGAGATTTTTTGAATGACCCCACGGAGGACAGGGCTGATAACCTTAAGATGTGCTCTCGGGCAGTAGACCAGCTGCTATATGAAAAGTCCAAGCGTAAGATGTTCTTCCTTAAGCAGAGGTCATTTAAACACGGGGAGAAAGCGGGTAAGCTACTTGCGTACCAAGTACATAGTGAAGAGCGTCCCCCGGTGGTGATTTCTTTACGCACCTCGGATGGCACTCTGGTAAATGCACCTGCACAGGTGGCGGGACTGTTCCGGGAGTTTTTTGCCTCCCTGTACGCTACCACGGTGTCGGATGACCTCTCCTTGATAGAGTCCTTTATGTCAGAGATACAAGTTCCCCAGCTTACTGAGACCCAGACTAGGGAACTTGAGGAACCCCTAACAGCTGAAGAGATTGCGCACGCTATAGCCGAGTTCCCCACTTCCAAGGCTCCCGGCTCAGACGGCCTGCCAGTGGAATTTTACTCTTCCTATTCTGAAATACTGGTGCCTCGATTACTAGAGTTGTTTAACTCTATCTTCGAAACGTCTGAAATGCCGGCCTCTATGAGAGGAGCCACGACAGTTTTGATCCCTAAACCAGGAAAAGATCCCCACCTCCCGGAATCCTATCGTCCCATCTCCCTGCTTCAGGTGGATATGAAGGTGCTTGCAAAAGTGCTCGCCATCCGTCTAAACAAGGTTATCCTCTCCCTCGTACATGGGGATCAGGCGGGCTTTATGTCAGGGAGGAACACTTCCTTTAATCTACAGAGATTGTTTAT
Organism: Rana temporaria; assembly: GCF_905171775.1. Classification (NCBI taxonomy): domain Eukaryota; kingdom Metazoa; phylum Chordata; class Amphibia; order Anura; family Ranidae; genus Rana; species Rana temporaria. The sequence goes on along the minus strand of NC_053490.1, from coordinate 474,466,808 downwards.
TAATCTGCAGGCCCCTCATGATAATCCGGGCTCTAGAATAGTGGTTGCCCTTGATACGGCCAAGGCCTTCGACTCTGTCGAATGGTCCTATCTGTGGAACTGCTTGGGTCGGTTCGGCCTAGGCCCTAATTTCATCAAATGGGTGCAGCTTTTGTACCAGGGCCCGGTGGCCAGGGTCTTGGCCAATGGCTGGCCATCTGACCAATTCACCCTTCACAGAGGAACCAGGCAGGGGTGCCCTCTGTCGCCACTGCTTTATGCGCTGGCGGCTGAACCTCTCGCCATAGCTATCCGTACCCATGCAGGCATCGTAGGCTTACGTAGAGGGGAGGTGGTAGAAACAATTAGTACATATGCAGATGACACTCTCCTCTATCTAGACGACTCGGAAAAAAAACTCATTGCCCCTAGCCCTGAACCTTATAGAAAGATTTGGTGCGTTCTCCGGCCTCCGGATGAACTGGGACAAGTCCCAGATCCTTCCACTTGACAGCTACTCACCTAACAGGGACAGGGCCCTGCTCCCACTGCAGAGAGTCAGCGTTGTGAAGTATTTGGGTGTCAGGACCTCCAAAGATCCGGGGGACTACGTCTCGCTTAACATCACCCCGCTGTTTGATAGAATTAAGCAGAAAACACAGCTATGGGCGCGCCTCCCACTGGGGGTTACAGGCCGCGTGAATTTGATAAAGATGGTTTTGTTACCCAAAATCCTGTACATGCTTTGGCACTCCCCTGTATACCTCGTGCTTAGACACTTTATGGGAATAGAAGCTATATTAAAACCCTTTGTGTGGGGCGCTTCCAGACACAAGCTACCCTGGTACAAACTAAAACATCCCACTGATCTGGCGGGCTTAGCCCTGCCCGACTTTAACCTCTACTATCTTGCGGCCCAGCTTTCGCGGCTATTCCATATAGACAAAACGGATAGGGTCAGGTTTTTAGGTCTTATCTGCCCAAGATGGGCCAGCCGGACGATGGACCCCTTGATGGCGATAACAGGTGGGTATGGAAGGGAAGTTGGGTCAGCTGATCGTAAGACCCTCATGCACCAGTACAGACGGATTTGGTCCATAGCCTCTACAAAACTACACATACCGCCCCTGACTACTTCCACTCCCCCTGTGGCACAACCCGGCCCTCCCTGAGCTTGCTAAAATTCCTGACGCTGAGTGGTGGAGCTCTAGGGGTATCTTCTATCTCTCTCATGTGGTTACCAACGGAAGGCTGAAGTCCCTACCGGCTCTGCAGCTGGAATTTGCACTACCCAATGCCATACACTTCCGATACATACAGGTCTGCCATGCCTATAACGCCCAATTCCCTTTAGGGGACCTGTCCCTAGATGGGTGCCCATTGACAGCAGCTGTGAAGTACCCTGACCCCAAGAAGCTTATATCCCAGTTCTACTCCATGTTATCACTCCCATCAGCCACAGTGGGGGCATACGCATTAAAGACTCGGTGGGAGGACGACCTAGGCCCTATAGCGGACGACGAATGGAGTGGCGCCCTAGACACTTGCAAATTAGTATCTCCTAAACTGTCGGATAGACTTACCCAGATTTTTATAGTTCACAGGTCATATCTTACACCTCTCAGACTTTCCAAATATAAGCCGGACTCCTCCTCAGCATGCCCCATGTGTACTCGGCCAGCAGCTAATTTTTTCCATCTCTTGTGGTCCTGTCCTGAAATACAGGCTTTCTGGTCACAGGTGGTGAAATTTCTCCACGACAAAATGGGCTCCCCGATCACACTCCAGCCGAAGCCCTGCTTGCTGGGGATTTTCCCAGACCCAGAAGGGAATAAACATACCAAGCTATTTTTGCACGAGGCACTTTTCTCGGCCCGGAAGGTAATTGCTAGGGTATGGATGAGAGCAGACCCCCCGACGCGATCTCACTGGATAGCAGAGGTAAATGCCGTCCTACCATATAAAAAGCGTATCTATACTCATAGAGGTTGCCCAGCCAAGTATGAGAAAATTTGGGACAAATGGCTTAAAGCCCCCGATACCTGTTTGTAAGAGCCCTTAGGGGAGGTAGGAAGAGATGACTGTGTATTCTTTCTGTTTTATTTGAGCCCAGGTGTCCGCATACTATGTACCTCCTTTTCTATGTATTTATATACCAGTGCAAAATTAGACCAATTGATGCCATTTGATGCCTTTTGCTTTTCTGTTGCTTACATGTACAATACGATGTCCATTTCCTATATGTACCATCTCTTATGCTTGTTTAATAAAAAGACTTTGATTCAAAAATGGTAATGTTAGAAGTCAAACCCCTTTCAATCCAAGAACTGGGCCATTCTCCCGCCGACCAATGACAATGCTAATTAACGCCATAACCAACAGAGCCCGCCACATCTGTAAATGGTTCCAAGGCCTTTGAAGTACAAAAAGGCTCCTGCCAAAAAGAACAACCGTTAAACGAGGACAAAATTTTTTTCCATACCAACAAATCAGCACGCAATGAAGCCGTGTAATCCTCACAAAATGATAAGGAAACTTAATACCCGAAATGGACCGATATAATCGCTTACAAAACACTTTGCCCATAGGAATGACTCTGGAAGCGAAGGCCAATAAACCCAATAGGGATTGTAAACTATGCAAAACCACTTTCCCTAGAAATGACAAAATTAACCAAAAAATTTAGTCTAGCTATCTTCTGCGGAGGCAATCGAAATTGCGGCAATTCGGTATCGATGGTTACTCCCAAAAATTCTAAATAAGTAGTAGGAAGGACAAACTTTTCATGGGCAAGAGGGACACAAAAAAGATGACAAATAAAGTGAAATTCTGTAAAAAGATACAAAATATCCTCTGAATCAGCAGGAGGAATAAAATGAAAATTGTCTAAATAATGTAATAAATTGGCCGAACCGGATTGATAAGAGACGACCCATTCTAAAAATTATGAAAACATTTCAAAAAAGAAAAGCTAAAATTTTGGGGAAAATTGTGTGAAGTGTTTTAGCCTCCACTAGTAGTCTACAACTGGAGTGAGTGGAATAACTGGGTGGAGTGGCTTGAGTAACTGTTGTGTGGTTGGAGTGGCTGGAGTAATTGTGGAAAGGTTGGACTGGGCAGAGTAACTGTGTGGAGTGTTTGGAGTGAGTTAAGATATAGTAAACATTACCAATTGATTGATCAAATTTAAAAAGTGCACATGACAAGCTTGATAGAGTGAGAAATGCATTTCAACTTTTATTTAATTATATAGCACATTTAATTGCAACAAAGTGCTTCACAGTTACATTAAAACATACATTTATAAAAACATTAACAGCATTATCAAGCCTAGCAGATGAAGGTATGACCACATACATTTGGGAGGTCTCAGCATCTTGACGTAGAATGGAGGTGAAAGTGTGCTATCGGTTTGATGATAATCAGTGTTCACAACCACTGTTTCCTGGCAATGCTCATGCCCTGTTTATGCAGGCTCTAATCATGTTCACAACCACTGCTCAAAACACAATACACAGGATCATGATAGCTGTAATAACTGTGCAGTACTCCTGACTGGAGACAGTGCTGCACCCTGGAGATGTAAATGTAATCCAACAGTGTGTTTTGTTCTGTGGTGGCTGCCCAGACCTGTTTGGTATATCCTCTTGAGTGAAGAAGGTCAGATATTGGCTTCTTTGCTCTGCACAAGAAATCTTCATTGAAATCTCCACAGAGTATTATAGGTTGGCAATTCATTTTTTCCAAAGATTCCAAGAGGCCCAGCAGATTAGTAAGGAATTGGCCAATACTGTAATCTGGTGGCCTGTAAACAATAGTGATCAAAGCTTGTATAGGGGACTCCAGTTTGACAACCAAGGACTCCCGTCACATTGTGATGATACTGCTTTTCAAAAGCCTTGAAATGTTTTTTGACATACAAGGCGACACCTCCGCCACTTTTACTTGCAATGTCAGGAAAGTTCGTGTACGAGAGGTGTCTGTTGTGTTTGAACAGGTTGTAGCCCTCCAGCTGGAGACTTTCAGTCAGTGAAACATAAAACATCTCCAAGTGTCAACTTGTGGTGAGATTTGATATCTTCAATGTAAGCTGGTAATCCTTCCGTGTTGTGATGGATAATTGGTAATGTTTGCCTGTTGTCTTTAGAAACTTTAAGAGGGGCATAACACTTTCCAGTGATGCATTCTTCATTGAGTCCAGGGAGGCTGTGATTTTCGGGATCATCAAAACTCTTCTCATCAAAGCCGGTTATGTGCAGTCCTTGCAGTGTAGTCGTTCTACTCAAAGCAACATAGAACATTCCCGGTTGGAAGACCCGTTTCAATGAGACCACTGCCGACTGTATCGACATCCCCTGGCACTTATGAATCTTGCATGCAAAAGCCAACTTCAGGGAGAACTGCCTGCGAACAACTCCTTTCTGTCTCAGGTTTTTTTCTACCCTTTCTATGTACACCAAGTTGTCAGCATCACAAGACAACTTGTTACGGTATCTCTGTCCTGCATTTGGATTGTTCAACACAAGCCCAAGCTTGTTTACCTTAGTAACACCATTCTCAGTCTGCATGATTATCCTTGCAATCTTGCCACGTCTTCAACATCAATGTTTTTTGTGATTATGATACACTGCAAGCAGCTGAAGGTGCCCGAGTCAATTAGATTGTCTTTTGAAAGGTTGGTGTTGCCTCAGCATCAGTCCTGTTCTAGGGTCTTTTCTGTAATCATCAGACCAGACACAGTTGCGGCATTATGCTTGTGAACCGCTTTGTTGGTGGCAAAGATGTGCAGCATGGGAAAGCAGGCAAGGCCCTTTAAACCTCCTTAATAAATATCTTTAAACTAAAAGAACAGACAGACAATTGTGTGGAATAAATAAGGCTGGGGCTGCTTTATTATTGGTTTTATAGACAGAATTAAAACAATAACAGAATTCTTTATTAAACTCAAACAAACCCAGCCACTACGGCTCAAGCTGTATATAACTTCAGACTTCCAAATCACCCAAAAGACAGGTGGGAAACAAGGGACCACCTGTCACCAACCACCCCGAACCGCGGCCATTTCCACACAAGGTGCCCAAATTAGCATTAAAAATATCTAGACCAATATTTGATAAGTGGACCCCATCTTTCCTATAAAATCCCTTAACATACCCTTCCAATTCTTTGTGCCTGAAAGATAGAATGCCCAAAGGTGACAGCAATTTGGCCAATGCCCTATTCATACAACGCCTAATCCTTTCAAAAGGTTGCCTGACAGGCAAAGAGAGCCAACACATCCGTTGCACCACTTCAGAAAAAATTATTACAGTGTTTGGGAATGATAATTGAAGTCTAAAGAGATCATCCCTAATTGTAAAAATAATCTCCAAAGTTTTAATCTTACCGATATCATTACCACATCAGGTAGAGGAAATTTCTGCAGAAGCCTACCTATTTCAGATAATAAGCTAGCCCAAACCATACCCCTCCTACCAAACCACAAAATTTTAAAACGCAAGGGGTCCAAACCTAGATTACAAGAATAAGTTCTCTCTGAAGCTCTCTGTTGTGCCCAAAAAACGAAAGAATGGCCAATAATCCAAATTGTTCTGGCATGACCTAAAAATAATCAAAAAGAATGGTTAGGGCGAACATATAAAAGATAGCTATCGGACTTCCACCGAACTGATATTTTGTTAGAGGGGAACCAGATTCATGTATAAAAAATGTATTAAATGCTGAAGGTCTAATCTGAAAATAATGGTTTAACAAACCCACAGGGCAAATAGATGGGTTAGGACCAGAGAGCAATTTTACCCAAGTACCTTTACCTAACTGATCTGTTTTAGATCGTTGAAGAAAAATTCTAACCATTGTAGTTGAAACAATGACATCAGAGGCTTGGATGGTATTCAATTCTGACACCCTAAGCGCGGCATAAAATGCTAAGGAAAAAAACGCACGAAAAAGGATAGCCTCAAAATTAGAAAAACAAACATGTGAAACAACTGAACAAAACTTTTCAAGAATAACTGGGGTAATCGGTAAACGCCGATCCTTTCTAAAATTGTTCCACTTATAACTCTTTAAGGCTTGTTGGACAGAAAAGAAATGTAAACAGGATGGTAGGTTATGACGTTTAAGAAAAATAGAAACACCTGCCAAAGTTTTCTGAACGTAATACCATGAGTACTGTTTGAGTAATAAAGATTGTAAAAATAATAAAACTAAACGTTCTGAAAAGGAACCGATAGGTTCTTGGATAGATGTCAGAAAGGACAGCCACATGAACCAGGCGGATTGATATCCAGCCATGGTTGAAGAAGCAACTGAGTTCTCAATACAGTCAGATATAGGCATCAAATCAGGTCCCATAAAGCGGGAGGGCACTGGAGCCCTACTGGATTCGCATCTGGACAAAGCTGAAAAAATCGATCCATCTGAAAGCGAGACAGAGAGTCCGCCATATCATTATCCTTACCCACCACATGAACAGCTTTCAACCAAATATTAAGACTCAAACACTTAAAAATCATGTGGCGCAAAAGGATAATGACAGGCGGGGATTTAGACAATTAATTGCAAACATGACTCCTTTGTTATCGGTCCTAACTAAAATCCTTCTATTCTTAAAAAAGGGGCCCCAGAGTTCCAATGCTACAATTATTGGAAATAGTTCCAACAGTACAATATTTTTCAAAAAACATTTTGCATGCCATGTGGAATTCCAATGGTCTGCGCACTATTGCGATTGCCAAATAGCAGCAAAGCCACAGGACCCGGCAGCATCAATAAATAGAAAACATTCTTTATCCAAGATAAATTCTTCTTGCCAGACAGTCCTCCCATTAAAGTGTGTCAGAAATTGTAACCATACTAATAAGTCTTCCTTCATGTCCTGAGTGACCCTAACATGAGAATAGGGGGATTTTAAGCCAGAGATGGCAAGGTATACCTTACCCACTGGCATGACCCTAGAAGCGAAGGCTAGTAAACCAAGCAGAGATTGCATATTTTTTTAACATACTTTCTTCATTCTTATTATAGTTAACAATAAAGCCCTAAGCTTGTTTATTTTCTCTTCTGGTAAACGAAACTTCAGTAGATCAGAATCAATGGTGATACCCAGAAAATCGATACAAGTCGAGGGCCAGGCCGTCTTCTCAAGAGCAAGAGGAATACCAAAATGGCTACATACTTTGAAAAAGGTTTCCAATAGGAAAACGCAATCCGAAGAACCTGCTGGGCCTAAAAAAAAAAAAAAATCATCTAAATAATGAAGTAAAAATGTTGACCCAGCCTCCACGCTAACCACCCAATCCAAAAAAGAGGAAAAAGATTCAAAATAAAAACATGACAATGAGCAGCCCATGGGTAGACATTTGTCAAAATAAAATGTTAAAACAAGTCGGATGTTTATGCTTTTGCCATAAGGGTCCCTTTACCCAAAATTCTAAGTTTTGATAATGCATCCTCAAAGGAAGCATATGACACAGAGGAAAGGCTGGTATCAATTTGGTAATTCAGAGATTAGCCCTCAGGAAACGACAAATGGTGGATTAACCAAAAATAATTATTTTCTTTTTTAGGGACAATACCTAAGGGAGAAATTCAGAATTGAATCAGGGGAACTGAAAGGACCCGCCACCCTACCTTCAGAAATTTCTTTTGAAATTTTTTCAACAACAATATCAGAGAATTGGTAGATGGATTTAATTTTTTTTTTTACTAAACAACACCCTGTACCTGAAAAAGAAGGTAAAAGGAAACCTTCCCTAAAACCCTCCACGAGCAACTGGGTCCTTGACTTGTCTGGGAACACCGTGAGCCAGGGGAGCATATTTTTCCAGTTCACTGGTGTGCGGGCCTTTAGGAACAGATCCTGACTGTTGATTAGCTGAGGACATCTTTTTGAAGCACTGAGTGTGCTCCTGAACAATAGGCACACTCATGGCGGTACCTGCATGAATTGGGCCATTTACACTGACTGTCATTAAAGTTGAAGCAGATTCCCTTCTTATACATGGTATTTGAGACCTGTTGAGAATTCTGGCTCTGTTTGGTATAATTTGCTCTTTGGGGGAGAAAAAGATTGAGCCGAAGGCCCACGTCCTTAACCCCCCCATTTCATTTTTTTCGTTTCAAATATTTTATTGAATTACTAAAATATAAATACATTTGCATACAATAAATTCACAATGTGTAACAAAAGATGCAACTGGTGTAATAAGCATTACAGAAATACAAAGTTAACAGACTAAAAGCTATGATATATATATAGTTATGCAGCCAGAGGAAGGAAAAAAAAAGGTGTGAAGGCAGTGAATGAATATCGATGACAAGATGCACAAAATAAATATGTATCAGTCAACGATAGATAAAATAGAATTCGTAAGACAATTAAGAAGCTCCAGATAGTTGGAGAAATTCCCTAGTGCTTTTAAAAGTCAACCAACAGGCCCAAGTATCAAAAAATGTAGCGGGAGAGTCTCTAGTTTAAAATATCAGGTTTTCCATGTCAGCAATATGCCCAATTTTTCGTAACCATTCAGATATGGAAGGGGGATTTTTTTCCCCAATGAATAGGGATACAGAGCTTGGCTGCATTAATAAGGTGCGTTAAGATAGAATGTTTATAAGTGTATATTGATAATGAACTGTGGTGCAATAAATATTGGGCTGCCATGAATTCAGGGACATGAGTCGTAATATGGGAAATTAATTCATGGACTTTTTTCCAAAAAGGTTGAATGAGACAACACTCCCACCAAATGTGCAAAAGTGTGCCACGTTCAGATTCACATCGCCAACATAAGGGTGTGGAGTTGGGGATATACTAATGAGTAACAACTTGAGTTCTATACCATCTCGAATATATCTTTGAAACTATTTTCCTGTAACATGACATTCAAGGAGCCCTTATGTATGTGATGTAAAATACGTGTCCATTCTTCACTAGTAAGGGACATATTTAGATCGTTTTCCCATTTTTGAGTAATACAATCTTTTTTTAGGGTCAATCGCTGAAAAAAAGAGTGTATAGATAGACGAGATCAGGTGTCTTTGAGGAGAAGACTTAACACAAAGATTTTCAAAAGGTGTTTTGAGGTTAAACCATTCTGAAAAAGATGGGGACATAGTAAGGAAATGTGTAATATTGTCATATTCCGAAGAGGAAATGTGATAATCAGGGTATTTGGCTATGTACGTATCAAACGAGAGAATACAAGCTTTCTCAAAGAAGGATTCTGCTCTAATAGATACATTTGGAGATGAACAAGAGCTGAGAGAATTAAAACATCTTGCAGGGATATCCGGATTGTGAGTGATTGGGGTCAAAGGGCCAGGAATAGAAGCAATACCAAAATTCTTACACAAGGATCTAAGGGGGTAATCCACAAAGAAGCGGCGCAACGTAATTTTTCCTATTTAAGTTACACCGCCGCAAAATTTCTACCTAAGTGCCCGATCCACAAAGCACTTACCTAGAAATTATGAGCGGTGTAACTTAAATCCGGCCGGCGCAAGGCGTTCCTCTTCTCCAGGGGGCGATTCCCATTTAAATGAGGCGCGCTCCCGCGCCGGCCATACTGCGCATGCTCGTGACGTCATTTTCCCCGACGTGCATAGCGCGAAATTACGTTACGCCGGGCTTTGTGGATCGCGACGGGACAATAAAGTTGCGTCGGGTAAAAAAAAAGATACGGCACCAAAAAAAAAAAATTTAAATTAAAAAAAAATTGCGTCGCTAGCAAGAAAGGTCTGTTTTTACAAGGTGTAAACAGTTTACACCTTGTAAAAGCAGCCCTAATGTTGCGTTTGCAAAATAAAACTTACGGAGAAAAAACGAAGCTGAAAAGCTTCGTGGATCTCCGTAAGTCCTAATTTGCATACCCGAGGCGGCATTTCGACGCGAAATGCCCCCAGCGGCGGATGCGGTACTGCATCCTAAGATCCGACAGTGTAATTCAATTACACATGTCGGATCTTTGTCCTAACTATGGGAAACTGATTCTGTGGATCAGTTCCATAGTTAGGACCAGGGATACGACGGAGTAACAGCAGTTACTCCGTCGTATCTCTTTTGAGGATTTGGCCCTAAACGCTTTCAAGGTTGGGTTAGTCAAAGGATGGTTAATAATATTGCGTGGTATCTTACGGGAGCAGATCCAGGGTAGGTGACACAAAGGTAGTGGAGAAAATGATCCCTCAAGTTTAACCCATGCCTTAGTCTCACCATGTAAGTGCTAATCAAGTACACGCGTCAGAAGACAGGCCCAATGATAATTTTTGGATGTCCGGTAGACCGATGCCACCCAAATGTTTAGGGATAATCAATTTATCCCAACCAATTCTGGGTTGTTTAGAGTTCCAAACAAATTTTAAACACAGTCTTTTAAATGTGGTAAAGAAGGAGGCAGGCAGTTTGATAGGGATAGTCTGCAAAAGGTATAGGAGTCTGGGAAGGATATTCATTTTAACAATAGCGGCCCTACCGAACCAGGAGAAGAAACCTTTACTCCAATTTTGTATATCAGTCTGTATATTTGAGAGTGCTGGAGGAAAATTTAGAGCATACAAATCTTGCAAATTTGAGGGCAATTGGATACCAAGATAAGTAATGGATTTATTTTCCCAGCAAAATGGAAAATTACTTTTACAGAGGGAAACCGTACCACCAGTTAAAGAGATGTTCAGTGCTTTAGACTTTTCAAAATTAATCTTTAGATTAGATAATGAGTAAAAAAGAGAAAAATCTTTCAACAAATTAGGTATTGTTATAAGCGGGTTAGCAAGAAATAATAAAATATCGTCAGCATAAGCGGCCATCTTATAGTGTGATGCATTTATTTCAATACCTTTTAATATCTCGGTTATTTCGAATTTTACAGAGAAAGGGTTCCAAAATAAGAATAAAAATAATAGGTGATAAGGGGCATCCCTGTCGGGTACCGTTGGACACAGGGAAGGCGTCCGACAGGCATCCATTGATCTTTATTTTAGCAGTAGGGGAGGAATATAGTGCGAGTATATAACGGAGCATCCTGTCTTGAAAGCAAAAATGATCTCAATGCTTCAGTCATGCAATCCCATGCTATCCTGTCGAACGCCTTCTCTGCGTCAAGAGAGAGAAAAAAGCCAGGGGTCTGAGATGTGGTCAACCAATGGTGAATATTAATGGCTTTCAGAGTGTTGTCTCTAGCTTCTCTTCCAGGTATAAAACCAACTTGGTCTAGGGATATCAAATTAGGGAATAGTGGTAAAAGTCTATTAGCTATGATTTTTGCATAAAGTTTTATGTCGACATACAAAAGGGAAATGGGCCTATAATTAGATACAAACGAGGAGTCTTTATTGGGTTTCGGGATCATAGAGATGTGGGCTTCTAGAAGGTCTCTGTTACATGGAGGGGAGTCTGGGAGTGAATTAAAGGACTTTAAAAAATAAGGTATAAGAGATTCAGAAAAGGATTTATAATAGCTCACAGAAAGGCCATCAGGACCAGGGCATTTTCCTGTCTTCAACTGTTTCAGAGCAGTAAGAGTTTCAGTTCAATCGAAGGGTTTATCCAAAGCATCAGCTTTTTCCTTACTAATCGGATCAGGACTGAATTCTGTCAGAAAATCAGTAATTAATTATTTTTTCTATTAGCATCCTGGTCAGAAGAGGCGTGGTTCCGTAAGTTATATAAATTAGAGTAGAAGGAGCGAAAATGGCCTGCAATTTCTGAGGAAATACTATTCTTTTTACCCGTGGGGTCATTGATAGAGTGAGTAGTGTTAGCAACTTTTTTTGAATGAAGGGATCTGGCCAGAAACTTTCCGGATTTATTCCCGGACTCATAAAAAAGTTTTTGCGCAAATGCAAGATTACGTTTAGATTTTTCCCCTAGTAAATTAAGTAAGTCCTCTCTAGCGCTTATGAGTTCATGGAATGTATCAAGGGCTAAGGTTTGTTTGTGTTTGCTTTCAAGAGAGCGGATTTTATCAGAAAGTAGATTGATCGCTAATTGTCTTTCTTTATTTCTTCTAGCAGCCATAGATATAAGTTCACCCCTAATTACACACTTATGAGCAGACCATATAGTAACAGGGTGAAGCTCATCAGAATCATTTTCTCTAAAATAATTTTCAATCACAGATTTTAAAGAAGCACTTCTAGATGGATCGCTCAGCAGTGAATTATCAAGTCTCCAAATGAAAGATTTAGGTGGGGCAGAAGGTAGTGTCATAGAAAAAGAGATAGGGTGATGGTCAGATAAAACCATAGGATCTATAGACGCATCAGTAAGGTTTGCAAGGTCATCCTGGGATATGAAAAAATAGTCGATCCTAGAATAACTATTATGAGGGGAAGAGTAAAATGTATAGTCCTTGGTGTTTGGATTAAGAGTGCGCCAAGTGTCATGGAGGGTCAAATTCTTAAGCAAATTTTTAACAGTACGCAAAGCATTATATGAAACGCTGGTCGCACCAGAGGAGGTGTCAAGCAGAGGATTAATGGCCATATTGAAATCCCCACCCAAAACAAGCATTCCCGAGCGAAAAGAGGACAGGAGCTGTAACGTGTTTTTAAAAAAGGGTATTTGTAATTTATTAGGGACATAAATGTTGGCAAGGGTGATGGGTTTGTTGAATAAGGAACCTTTAATAAATATATATCTCCCGTCAACATCTAAGGATGTATCCTGAACAAGGAGAGGACAATTTTTAGAGATCAAAATAGAGACACCCTTTGTTTTGGATACAAGGTTTGTTGCATGAAAACAAAAGGGAAACAATTTGTTATATAAAGAAGGGATATTATCAGTTTTAAAATGAGTTTCCTGCAAGAAGATGATTTCAATAACATAAACAACTTAGACCTTTTTTCCGGGACATTAAGACCTTTAGTATTTAACGAATAAAACTTATTACTAGGAGGGCGAGAAGAATTATTCAATTGCGGCATGGCAGAATACCTATTGCTTAAAATGTAATCGATTAATTAATGATACAAATTCTTAAGAATAAAAAAAAAGGAGGGGGGGGGGGGGGTGATAGGGGTAGGGGAGAGAGTAAATAAAGAAAATACTAACAAAAGAAATAACCACTGAGAGAAAGAGAGTACAACTATCTCTTTCTTTCACTGAGAACAGTTCAGGTGGTAAAACAATATACAGCAATGCTAATGGGATACACTCGGGGAGAGAATGTATCCAAACACTGCTGTAACTTGGGGGTTGGAAATAACCAATCCGGAGAAAGAGGTGTCTTTTTCTAAAAGAAGAAAAAAAAAAAACAAGCCAAAAGGGTCCGCCGCCACGGACTTAAATAAAAGATAAAAATAGAAATTGCTATACTGAATAGTAGAGCGGCAGGAAAAATATTCATAAACAAATGAGAAACCTTAAAAGGAATGTATCAAACTTTGTTTTGTAAACAAAGGGATTGAGCAACATTCTATAAATCACGTTTAAACAAATATTAAATGCAGTAAAAGGATCAGTTTAAGGGTGATGCAGAGGCATTGTATACTCATGTCACTACACATAAGAACAGAAACAGCGCATCAAAAGTCTTAAGGATACAGTTCAGTGAAGGACTATCATATTTCATTTGAGCAGTGTTTGAAGAGCAATCAGAGTAGCACAGTTCATCCGCATTTCACAACAATAGAAAGGACAAGGAATGCAAATTAAAACTGTGCAACAATACCAGTACTACACTTACACCAGAAGTAAATAAACATAGTACCCAAAGGAATAACATTAGTTTCGCCTGAGTTTCCTCGAGAGGGGAGAGCTAGAGGAGATGTGATCACCACAGTGATTCTTGAGGGCGTCATGAGATCTGTCAGCAGGTTGAGAGCGCCGTCTGCGATGACGAGTAGCCTGAGTTTCCATAGCAGAAGACGAGTGACGTTCCTTCTTGTCTGACGCAGCCCGAAATTCCGCATACCAGTCTGGCACATCTATGAAAGGAATTCCAAGTACGTCACAAAATGCAGGCAGATCTTCAGGAACTCTAAGAAGGGCAGAGCGACCCTGACTTGTAGCAAACAAACCAAAGGGGAATTTCCATTTGTAGATTATGTCTCTCTCGCGCAGTACATCCAGAAGTGGTTTTAAATCTCTCCTATGTTGGAGAGTGATATAAGACAGGCCTTGGTATATATGTACATCAGCATCTCCATGTTTAAGATTACGCCTCAGCCTTGCATTTCTTAGGATGTCTTCCTTCAGCTGAAAGTCATACAAGCAGCATATGACATCCCTAGGAGGGTCAGATGGTTTACCCTTAGGTCTGAGCGTGCGATGGATACGCTCTATTTTAATAGACATCATGGGTGGTCTGCCCAAAAGGTCATTAAATATGTCACATACAGTAGTAAAAAGATGATCGGTGTCAATCCTCTCGGGCAAACCACGGACCCTAATGTTGCGGCGTCTGTTTCTATTTTCCAAATCTTCCACTTGTCTATTTAAATTACGCAGGTGAAGAGTATGTGAATCCACTTTGTGGTTGACATGCAAAATAGCAGAGCTTTGTTGCGCAGTCACAATTTCAACCGTCTTCACACTCATATTGATAGCGCGTACGTCTACGTGCAATTCTGCTATGGCAGCAGATAGAGTATCCTTAATGTTTGCAGCTATTGTACGGAGGTCATTTAGGCTAGGTTGTTGTGTGATAGAATGTAATAATGCCTATTTTAGAATTAAGCTAATTTTTTATCAGAACCACTAATAATGTTTGATATTTTCTTTATTGTTTTTTTATTGTTGTTTTTGAATTGGTTTCTTATATATACGCATGTGTGAAATATATGTATCACAACAAAAGATTGTTCTCCTTAAAGAGCTTATATCGGGAATGATATATAATGATTTGAAAAGTTGTGAATTCAGTATTGTTAAGAACAGATGTGATCCTCCCCACTCTCCACTCTAAGCCTTTCCTGGATGTTTCATATTGGAGAAGCAATTGTGGACTTTTTCTATAGGAAGTTCTACCCTTCCCCCACATCCTGCCTTCAGCCCACCAAAAAGGAATTTGTGACGTCGGAAGGAACTTAAACTTTGTAACATGAACTGATTTGAGCTATATGGAGGGGCCCTTCTATGAACTGGCCAATAACAGCCTCACAAGGGGGTGGGTGAAATGGGTTGACGAATGAGAATGCATTTTTGTGTTTCTATGTTTTTTTTATTAAAGCTGTGGGGGCATAGCTCGCTCTCTTGGCCGTTTGAATGTTGGAGAGGTGAGATGTGTTCTGTTCATAGATTACATTGTCTCACTTTATAATTTGAATCTTCCGGCAGAAAATGTGTACCTCTGAGTTTGTCAGGATATCAATTAAGTAACTCTATCAGTTGTAGTGACAAAACATGAGAACCGGTTCCCGGTTCACGGAAGTCAGATGTTGGAGCGGAAACATTTACCGGTATAGGGGCAATTCCCTCTGCACATCCCGGCTCAGTCATGGTAGAGTAGTGAGTCCAATCTTCCAATGGCAAGCAGAAGGTGGAACAGTAATGCTCAAGATTCGAAAGTCGGTAACCAGAGGCAGGAAAGTCCCGGCAATAAACCGATGCCAAAATGATATTGAGAAACGGGCAATAAATCGATCCACGAAGCCGGTAAAGTCCCTAGTGGCAGGAGCAACGCTATTAAGCTGCCATTCTCCAGTGCAGCTAGACCACGCCCCCAACCCCCCCATTTCAAAGACAGGTGTACTGATAAATTTTGACGAAAGGCCTCATTGTAATTATACCATGCAGTACCACCAAAATTCTTAAAAGTCTCCAAAATAATATCAAAGTGTTGAAAAAGACCAACACTCTTCTCAGATTTCTCACAAAGAATACCAGAAAAAAATGCAGAAGGCCTGTAACCAGTTGTTAAACGACCTAGTCACAGGCCTTCTCCTATCCTCCTCCTCTTTCTTCTCTTTCCCAATACATTCTTTAGAAGAAGAGAGCAGAGACAAAATATCCAAAAACTCCCCATGCCAAATACTATCTTTAACAGAATAAGATAAATGGTATCCCAGTGGAGAAATCTCACAAGAAATTGGCTCTTTTAAAGAAGTTTCAGGTAAATTCTGAATTCTTGCAGAATTAAAATTAACATTCAAATGTGGATCAGTATAAAGTGTGATCATCATTTGCTAAATATCCACTAGATGACGCACAGCTCACAACATCCTGAGTCTGAACCTGGGCAGCAGTATTTACCAGCTGAATGTTCCTAGCTACTTGAGACAGCAATTCTGCAATGCTAGATAACGTGACAGACTCACCATTCTGTTGTTATAGAGCCTGCTGACTTGTCTGTGTCAAAGGAACCGATCCGCCTGATGATTCAGCAGCAGATCTCCTAAGTGTATCAGGTTGTTGTAGGTGTTGCCATGGAGATCAACTTCTCTGTGGGTTCAGGGGGTTCAGCACTGAAGCCCCGCACCTCGGTCCGCCTCTCGTTCTGCCTCCTCTGGTAGCCACGCCTCCAGCCGCACTCACGGCCAAACTTCCTCTCACCTCAGAACCAGCAGACGCGCTGGCCACTCCTCCTGCTGCTTCACTTGCTCCTCCGCGCCGACCTTGCGAGGACCTTCCAGTTCTTCTAGATGCCGTTGATCTTGGTGGAGAAGGGGAGTGTCTTCTGGGGGGGGCGTTTTCTCTTTGGGGCCTCACTCCTTCCGTCGGAGGTGACGATGTCGCTTCGCCTACGACTCGGAACCAGAACGGCTTCATCGTCTTCCAGGCATAGCATGGGCTCACTGACGGGGAGTCCAGCCGACGAACCGCTTTCAGCCGCTGAAACACCGGGTCCCACCGCAGCTGATGTAGCTCCCAACGGAGCCTCTTGACGCGGAGCTTCAGGTAAGTCGAGACATTGCCGGATCCATGCTTCTCCCCCTTCTTCGCCCGCCCATTCGATCAGCCGCCTTAGTAGACTCATCTTCTGGCCTCAGAGAACCCTGTTTGTCCAATGGAGATAACTCCTAGGACACCACAGATCCTGCTCTCTGAGGCCAATGAACGGATGGACAGAACCCCTACTTTTATATGCCTATCTAGTACTGGACCTAGCTGGATAAATCTGGAATTTTCCCCAGAACTCCTAAAAGCCCGGGAAAGTCACGTGTAGCTCTCTCCCAGGCCATGTGAGCTCCAGGTGTTCAAACAAAGCCTGGGAAAGTCAAGTTTTTGCTCTCCTAGTACATGTGACAGGCGAGACCCAGAGAGCCTTAGCAGGCCTCTCCAGGGGGGGAACTTTAAAACTGCCTGCCCTGCCACTTTCCCATGAGAAAAGGGGGAATTAAAACCGCCTCCCCCTTTTCTATCATGTCATTAGGGCAATGGGTGGGATCTGTCAAAGCCTGAGCAAGCAGAGCTTTGTCATTGCATAAGGTGCCAGTCTTCTGCTTGACTCTGATTCTATTCAAAAGCTCAGCAAATGAAAAGTCATCCTTCTGTCACATGATCTGTCATCGTGATCATCTGAAAGTAGTCTTTCCAGACATCATTGGTATTTTCCTCAAACACGCAGAGTGGCTTACTTTTTCCCAGGGGGGGGACCTGGTAAAAGTCTCCTACTGCTAGTACTGACATACCACCAGAAGTTTTCTTACTGCATTTGATTTGCTGTAATCTCCAGTTGATGTAGGAAAACAGGGGCTTTGAAATCAATGACACCTTGTCAATAACAATGATCTCTGCATTTGACAACTGTGCCCTCAATTCATCTATGATATTTGGTATGGTGGCTTCAAGCTTCTTGGCAACTTCAGCAGAGAATGCAAAGTGTTGCCTAAAATGTTGAAAGCTGCTGTTCCTGTAAATGCAGTTAGTAAAACGCTGAGCATGGATTTGTCTGCTTCCTCACATAGTCTGGTAAGTTTACAGAGTATCTTTGTCGCCTCAGCATGGATGCACTTTGTGATTTACCTCTCCCTGCGCCACCAGTAAAAAAGTAATAGAATGGGTCAGGATTTAGGCCACGCACACAGTTAGTGCACCAGTCACAAACTGAGTAGAATGTCTGAGCTTGTGTCCGGTTGAGGTTTTTGTACATTTTCCGAAGGAAATCAGGGCACATTTGTGGGGCCTTCACAGTAAGCGCAATTTCACCTGTTTGTGACGTGTATACTCCGGAACATCATCTTGTTAATTCTCATGAAGTGGCTCCCCTTCTTTGCATTCCTCTATACATTCCAACCTATCCAACTCTTGGAGCTTCTGGGGCAAAGGTGTTCCAAGCATCTTCAACAGGGCCGTTTTTTTACAAAATCATCCAAGACTTGTTCCACAATTTTGTTTTGTTGTGTTGTTCGAACTTCTTCTGGTTGCTGGTAACAATTGCAGACACTGCAGACACTACTTTTTAAAAATCCTGGTGTGTTGGGAACGTTACAGTTTTCAGTGATGACTCTGAACTGTGGGGGAGGTAGAGTTTAAGCAGTCTGCCGTAGCAGTTCTCAGGGTCCTTCTTCTCTGAGAAGCGTGCATACCTGATGAATGCAGGCTTCCCTCTCGTGCATTTTTGAATCATTCCCATTTCATTCAATAGGCTATCACGCTTGCCATCTTCCTTCTGCTTGCCATAGACAACCCTGTAATGGATGAAAAGTCTGCCAGACACATGGTCTCAAATTCTGGTGTTTTGGGTCTGGCTCTGTATTTGTCTACAAAACTTGTCATCCACACATTAAGAGAATCGGCTGGTTTGTTCTGCAACACACTGAGCGGGAGACTCATTTTCAGTGCGTTGTCACCAGTTGGCAGGAAAACAACCTTGCATGAGCAAGACTTAATTTTCAGGCTGCACATACGGGCCACAGACTCCTGGGTGCTGACCTCTCTGTGTTTTGAATAAGCCTGAAGAACTTCTTTCATTTCTTCTCGTTCTGTATCTGTTTCTGGGCTCATTTATTTGACAATTGTTTTGATATAGTCAGTCACTCAGCTCGCGTTCTGGCTTGGATATGTAGGACAACATGTACATGATGCAACCATACTCATCAAGAATGTACTGAATGTCCATGTTGGCGTTCCAGGCCATCAGCAAATGTGGATTGTAGTTGTTCACCCAGCAGTCCTTGACATCACGCTTAAGGAGGTCAATGCCTCAATGTACTGATTCAAAGTCATATCACACTGTGCCAGTAGCTGTGACATATCTTCAAACTGCACTTTTGGGTTATTAAGTAAATCCCAGACTGGTTTCAGTTTGTTTTTGGCCGCTTGTGGTTTCATTGCACAATCTCCTTGTTCTTCTGGCATCTTCTGGTAAGTTATCTTTGTTTTTCTAATAGGTGGCTTTGGAAATCCAAATCTGCATACTCTGTTACCTTTTTTGCATGATTTTGAATGAGATCTGCTGTGCATTTGAAGTTCTGTTACAAATCTGTGAAATAAGGCCTGTTTGACTTCATCAGGCATGAGATGTTATGATCTTTAAAGGCACACACCTTGTCATCACTGTCTTGTCCAAATATAGGACCTCCTGCTACCCAACAGAGACAATGTATATGAGTGCTCCCTCAACCCGGTAAAAGTAATCGATAACTTCACCGATAGCTGCTGTTGGGTCCTGCACAGCCACTCGCATCAGAGCATCAACCCATTTGTCAAACATGCGCATGGTGGTCACTGGGTTGCCTCGAACAATGTCACACTTTTCAGCCCAGTCTAGCTTTGCAAAATCCACCTTTTGACATTGTTGTGCCTCTATTGCTGTTATTACCTCTGGCCATCTGAATTCTGCAGGAGAGAAGGTAAGAAAAAATGCTGTCTTACCATGGCTAGCAAATTCTTCAGATTTGTATCCCAGTAAACTGGACTCCCTCTCAGTGGTTGCATGAACCTTGTGGCATTTTGTTTTTGCACCAACCTCTCAACCTCACGCTTGTCCTGTAGCAGCTTGTTGGATATTTTATGTCCATCCCTGGTATTGGGTTTTCCTTTCCTTAACTGGATGGACATGCTGCTTTTGGCCATGTGTTTTAGTGACAAACTGCACAAAGAAGAGGTAGCTTGTGTCTCTTGCAAAAGGAGTATCAACACAAAAAAGCCTTGTATTAAAATACATGCTGGGGGACAGTTTGACTTGTCTTGCCTGGTCCAATGTATTCTGTCCAGTAGGAAACTGAACAGGGAAAGCCATTGCATCAAGCCTAGGAACTTTAAAGAAGCTGACAGGTGTGTTTCCTTATGTAGGTGCAATGCTAAATATTCCATCACTGTGTGTTGGTGCTTCCTCTCCAAGGTCCGATGGCTGCAAACAACTGTCTAGGCCAGTTCCAGGTCTTAGTGCATCCTTCTCATCCTCTGCATTGGGAGGTTGTTGGTCATGGCCTTCCTCTTGCTCAGAAGCAGCCGGTAAACATGCAGACTGTACCTCTGATGGATCACAATTTTCGAAGCGTTCAAGTATCTCCATCATTTCAGTTTCATCACAACTGTCGAGTTCCTTCCCATCATCATCAGCGGTTGTCTCATTCACTCTGATTGAAATTTCACTGTAGTCGGGGTGTGTGTCAATGAGTTTCGACAGACCTGCTACTACATTTCTCATGTTGACATTGTGAAACAGCCGGTGGCTTTTGTAGGTCAGATGTCTTTTCAGCTTCACTCTGTGAAGTTACTGGGATGTGTTGTGCGATCTTGGTAGAGTATTGACCGTAGTTTCCACCTCAGATGGCACATACACTACAGCACCGTGTATAGCTGCCTGTCGACCTTTGGGAAGTGTGGTGATCTTGGAAAATGGCAGTATTTTGGCCAAAAGTTGTCTTTCCAGCACATTCAAATCGCAGAGCTCTGGGGGAATTGGCGCCAGCTCCATGTTGTTAGCCACAGCGATGGATGATTTGTGTCCTGCTTTTAAATGTGAACCACAGTTGTGACAAATCCATTCTTTAGTCCCTTTATCTGGTATGGTGCATTGTTCAGGGCCTTGACAGTGATTGTTGCACACATGGACATATTTCCCTGTCAAACAGGCAGCAACAATGTGTAGATTCTTCTTGTAATTGCTGTCAATGCAATGTTTCACTTAGTTAGGGTAAAGGGTGTGATGACACATTGTGCACACAAAAGTTTGCCCAGCTTTAAATTGGAAAGTGGATATAGCTGTCTGCATTAGGCTGTTGTCCACTGGTTGACTGCATTCCCGCATGACACAAGTCCATCGTCTGTATTTCATTCTTCTTTTGAAGGCACATTGCATCTTATGGGTTTTGCGAAAATCTGCTAGAATCTAGTCTTTTTTGCAGAGGATGAGAGATGCTTACCAGGCTGTTTGCGAGGTGGAGAATGAGATTCAAAGCAACGTGCCTTCTGAACCCTGCCTCTAGAGGAAACAGCTGTGCGAGATGATGTAGAGATAGGACGAGAAGATCGCAGTGAAGTATGAGAATGTTTGCTATTTTGCTTGACAGCAGGCTGAGAGTACAAAGAGCTGTTCAGATGCCCAGCGAGATCAGTGGATAGAGAGGTATCATCTGCGCATTTGCGAGAATCGGAGCTAGGCTTCATTCGTTTCCCACTGCTGAGACGTCAGTAAAAGAAAGGTCAGAGGGAGGAGACAACACAGAGTCTTCATGTTGAGTGATGATGCTCCTACTTCCTTGCTGGTCCACTGCTGGCTGTTGCTCCTACGCAGATATAATTCCTATATGGGCTAGCTCATACCACATTCAGCATGTGACATGCCTTTAGCCAATTAATTTAAAACTTGTATTAAAAAAAAATACCAAATAAGTTCTCTGAGCCCATGCCTGGTCTACACACCATTTTTTTTTTTTAAATATGTTTATTGGATTTTTCAAAATATACGCTTACATGCAATTACAATAAGGCATTACATATAACATTTTTGCGTTGAGAAAAAACACTGATCTACTGTTTTACACAAGGTCAAATGAATAAATATATTATAAACTATAACATGTAAATTTATTCAAAGCAAAACTTAGGAATATGGGGAGGGGAAAGGAAAAGAAAAAGAAGGGAAAGGTTTTTCCATTTATTGCAACGGGAATTAGATATCGTGCATCAATGGATATATTCTAAGATTCCAAACTGTAATGCGCTGACTAGCTGCTTCGAGTAGAAAGGTCAATTCTAATTATATTACTCTATCAGGACTCTAGTAAGGCACGACACTCAGCGGAATGCATAAAGTGTGTCCAACAAGACCAATTATCGAGGTACATTCTAGAAGAGTCTCTTGATTGATGTATTAATTCTTCCATTTTGGCAATGTGGTTTACCTTGTGTATCCATTCTGGAATGGTGGGTGGGAGACTTTGTTTCCATTTTATTGGGACACATAGTCTCGCTGCGTTGATGAGGTGCATTATAATGGTGTCTTTGTAGATTGAGTGGGAAAGGCTAGAAAGGTGTAGTAAGTATTGTTCTGCCGTAAAATCGGGAGAATAAGTAGTTATTTGTATGATTAGTCTATATACTTCCCTCCAGAATCCAGCTATTATATTGCATTCCCACCAAATGTGTAATAAACTACCCGGGGCTTCCAGCAAAGGGGTGACGTATCTGGGTCGAATTTGTGTATGACCAAGGGGGTCTTATACCATCTCGAGTAGATTTTGTATCCATTTTCTTGTGTACAAATATTCAATGTGCCTTTGTGTAATCGTTTGAAGACGGTTGCCCATTGATCATTTGTCACAGAAATATGAAGGTCTTTTTCCCAATTAAGATTTGTATTATCCAATTGAGGGTCTATGTCAGAGTTTAGAAGGTTATATGTGAGAGAGATAAGATATCTCTGAGGGGATTCCCTGAGGCAAATTGTTTCAAATGATGTCTTTGGTCTGCACCATTTACTCATAGGATCCAATTTCCCAAGAAATTTAGTGATTTTATCATAACTGATCTTGGAAATATTACAATTAGGGTTGGTAGATTTGAAGGCTTCAAAAGATATATGGTCATTACGATTAAAGAAATCGGTAGCCCTGTACATCGTCACTGTAGAAACATCAGATGGCAGAGCGCTACAATCAGGAAGATGAATCTCAGGGTTTAGTGTGATCGGGGTAATTGGTCCATACATGGAGGATAAATTCTTCGTCTTGCATAGGTTCCTGAACAATTTCAGGGTTGTACCTACCATGGGATGTGTTTTAGTTACACGAGAAATCTTTTTGGGGTTGACCCATGGTAGGTGTTTTATAGGTGCAATAGAAAAACAGGAAAATTCCTCTAATGCTATCCAGTCTTTGGATTGAGTATGTACTTGCCAGTCAATAATTTTGGAAAGGTGACTGGCCCAATAGTATTTGCGCAAATCCGGTACCCCGATACCACCCAAAGGCTTTGGTTCCACCAATTTGTCCCATTTAATTCGAGGTTGTTTCCCTCCCCAAATAAAGTTTAGGCAAAGCTTCCTAAATGACGTGAAGAAAGAGCCGGGGATATAAACTGGTAAGGCCTGGAATAAGTATAAAAATCTCGGGAGGATGTTCATCTTAAGTGTGTTTGCCCGGCCAAACCATGAAAACAACCCCTTATCCCATCTTGTCAAATCAGATTTAATTACATTTAGTAATGGTACAAAATTATTAGAGTATATATCTTTTAAATTGGAGGATAAATTAATGCCTAAGTAGGATAGTACTTTATCTTCCCAAAGAAATGGGAAGTTCTGTTTGCATAGATTAACCTGGTCTGGGGGCAGGGAGATATTTAGGGCTCTGGATTTCGCAAAATTAATCTTTAAGTTGGATATGTCTCGGAATGTGGAAAAGTCTTTCAACAAATTGGGGAGTGTAATGACAGGGTTAGTTAGAAATAGCTGCATTTGCTGCAGCAAATGCAGCTAATTTATATTGTTTATTCCCAATGGTTATCCCTAATATGTCCTGGTTGGCTCGGAGTCTACATAGGAGGGGTTCTAATATTAAAATAAATATGATTGGAGATAATGGGCACCCCTGACGAGTTCCATTGGACACAGAGAAAGCCTCCGACAGGGTGCCATTTATTTTAATCCTCGCTGTCGGGGTTGAGTATAGAAGGTTGATATACTGTAGCATTCGTACATTCAGTCCCAGAGAGTCCAGCGCTGCGCGCATGTAATCCCACGCTACCCTATCGAAGGCCTTCTCTGCGTCCAATGAAAGCAAAAACCCGGGGAATTTAGACTCCAGCAACCAATTTTGAATGTTAAGGGCTTTGATGGTATTATCTCTGGCTTCCCTCCCAGGAGTGAATCCCACTTGATCCAAAGAGATTAAGTTATTCAAAAGGGGTAAAAGGCGGTTCGCCAATACTTTTGCATACAGCTTCACATCTACGTTAAGGAGTGAGATGGGTCTGTAGTTGGACACCAGATTTTTGTCCTTATTTGGTTTTGGGACCATCACTATATGTGCTTCGAGTAGGTCTTTGGTTGAAGTCCATTGGGCAGGTGTAGAATTAAATGCTCTTACAAAATGGGGGATAAGGAGTTCTTTAAAGGTCTTGTAGTAATTGACCGAGAAACCGTCTGGGCCTGGGCTTTTGCCGACATTAAGTTGTTGTAGAGCTCTAAGAGCCTCATCCGTTTCCAGGGGTCTATCTAAGTTATTGGCTATCTTCGGGTCAATTGGTCTAGGACAGTAAGAGTTTAGAAAGTCAGTAATCATGGATTCCCTCGAAAGTGAGTTGTTATTTGGTTTTGAAATTTGCAAATTATATAATTTAGAATAAAATATTTGGCAATCTCAGAAGTACATGTTAGTTTTTTTCCTGTTGAGTCATTAATAGAGTGGATGTTGTCGAATTTCTTTTTTGAAGCATTCAGGGAATTAGCGAGGAGTCTGCCAGTCTTATTGCCATATTCATAAAAGAATTTCTGCGAATATACATTGTTACGTTTAATCTTCTCTTCCAGGATTTGAAGTAGCTCATTCCTGGCATTAGTTAAGTCAGTGAGTACTTATTGCCCTTGTATGGTACACACTCCTTTATTGCAAAGCGGGGTATAAAAGAAAATGAATTCATTTAACAGCCATAACTTGTAGCATGGATTATGTGATCATACAAGGAGCGTTACAGATCTAATATACTGTGAATTTAGATATAATATTTGGAAATTAACATAACTAGAGTTAAGCTATTTCTCTTCAATACCCATCAGATGCAACTTCAAGAGTGAATGGGAAACTAGGGGAAGAGGAAGAACTGAATACATATTAAGGGCAAAATGAAACATCACGTAAGATATCAACATTCTTTCCTTGCCCTCCTGGGCTTAGGCGAAGCTGCCGCTCGAGGAAAGGTCTTTGAATCAGCGCTGGATGGTAGCCTATTATCAGATGATAGGGATCGTCGTCTCCGGGATCTGGTTGAAGTTGTCTCCATCATTTCGTCTCTGGCAGTGTCTTTTGCAGGGGTCTTAGCACGGAAGTCGGCATACCAATTTTTGGTAGATCCATGTATTGCATGTCCATCGATTTACAGAATGCCTGAAGGTCTTCCGGTACTCTCAGAATTGCAATACGTCCCTGATAATTGGCTTGTAGACCAAACGGAAACCTCCATTTGTAAATGATCCCCTTGTCACGCAAAATGTCTAACAGTGGTTTCAAGTCCCTCCTATTTTGCAGGGTAATTTGAGATAAGTCCTGATAAAAGGATATGGTGTAACCCTCATACACATATTTAGCTCTCAGTCTGGCATTTCTGAGTATGTTTTCCTTAAGCTGGAAATCGTCTATGTGACAGATTACATCCCTGGGGGGATCAGACGGTTTTCCTCTTGGTCTAAGCGCTCTATGGATGCGCTCCATTTTGATGGTAGTGAGCGGGGGTCGTCCCAGTAAGTTAAATATTTCTGTTATTATTGGGGTAAGTAGATCAGGTTCCACCGATTCGGGGAGCCCTCTCACTCTTATATTATGTCTCCTGCTTCTATTTTCCAATTCCTCTACTTGGCGATTCAATTCTCTAAGGTGTAGAGTATTGGCATTGACTTTGGAGTTTACATGTCGCAGCGCTGCTCCCTGTTGCGCACTAGTTAATTCCACCTCCTGAACTCGCGCTGCAACCACGCGTATCTCCACACTCAATTCAGCTATGACAGCTGTCAGGGTGGTCTTAATGTCAGCCGCTACTATGTGAAGGTCATCAAGGCTGAGATTGTGTGGTATCTCGTTTGTGGTTGTCGGTCCCCTTTCGTTGTACGAGGGGACCGGATTAAGTCCCAGTAATTGGGCTCCGTTGTTCCCAAGGGGGAGAATATGTGGTTCCGCCATTGCGGTACTGGGCTCAGCAATTTAAGGAGCGATAACTTTCTTAAAAAGACTCCGTTATGGGCGAAATTGGTATCAAAAGATTCCCCGAGGTCACGGGGTGTCGGGTGGTAAAGATGGGATGATCGGTCCTCTTACCGGCGCCTATAGGTTCAAAACTCTGATCGTGGCGGCGGGAGCTTTCCATTCAAGCTGCCATTCCTGAGCTCGGCTAGACCACGCCCCCCTACACACCATTTTTTAAGTGAGCATTGACACTCTTTTTGACTGTTCTTTCATATGTTAAATGCTGTAATTTTATTCTACTGTATTGTATACTTTTGCTAGTTTTTGTCAATTGTATATTACATATTATACAGATCCTCCTGAAGAAGCGGTAATACCGCGAAACCGGTCGAGGTTTAGGCCTGCTCCACTTCAACAGACACATGACGGTTATCGTTATTAGAATGCGGTTTTCTATTGTGGGGTTCGGCCCAAATGTTTTTAACATTGTATAGTTCTTTTTATGTTAATAAATATTTTTTTTTCATGTTATTACCTTGATCAGTGCCTAGGAAAATCCTAGTCAACACTCTAATGACCAGTGATTATTCATGGGTTAGATGGCACTAGCAGCCCTCACCCATAGGTGGGCGGAGCAAATTCTTTTGCTCCTCTCCTTTCCCTCCCCCCCTTACATTGGCTATCAGTGGGAAAACCCCAGTAACATCCCCCGGATATTAGTAATGAGCCCCAGTAACATCCCCTCCTACATTGGCTGCCAGTAGGGAGCCCCAGTACTATTCCCCCTTACACTGGTTGAACTTTTGAATGGGGAACCCCCATTAAATCCTTACATTGTGGAGCCTCAGTAACATCCCATCTTAGAACATGCCAGCCAAAAACACCAACATGTCACCAAAAAAACTCAGACAGAAAGGAACCACCCCTCTGTGTCAGTAATTTGTTGAACCACCTTTTTTGGTTCAATTCCAGTCTTTGTTCTGTTAGGATATGTCTCTACTAAGGTTGCACATTTAGACTCTGACAAGGGTATGTGTGATAGTTTCTAATTCATTGAATCTGTTTTTGCTTTATTTTCTGACATGGTGTTATATCCTTCTCTTGGATGCCATGAGTATGTAGCTGGATAAAACGAAAACTTCATTTGAGACTTTAAGCAACAAAATGTGATTTTAAAGTGGGTTGATTCTTTTCTATACACCATATATGGTCACACAACATTCTGAACATTCACCTCTATTCCTGTTCTGGAATCAAGTTCTCTTTTGGTGATAGAAGTAAATAGGAAAAAGATAGAGGATAACTCTTCCTAACTGTCATAGACAGCAATAAAACAGTCTTTCCAATATAACTGGCAAAATATAAATGCATTTTTACAAAAGCGAGAAAGAATGTACTTCAACCTTGCAGCAGTGGACAATGGAACAGGCACCCCCATGTGAAGGTTTTGCTTCACCTCCAGGTCCTGACAACGGCTTCCAAAAAACTGAAGCATATTACCGTTTTTGGTAAAGACATATTTAGCAGCTTTTGTGGAGACAAACAGTTATCCCCATCATTTCCACAACAATAATCCATGTTGGGAAATCATTTAAATGTAACAGAACAGAATATTCTCCTGTCTTCTAAAATGCGTTGTACATTTACATCAGAAAGGAATCAAATCTTTCTCTGTAGTCATTCCTCTTCCTCCACCACCACCAGATCATCGTTGTCCTTACCAGCAGCAGAAAACGCACACAGTGGCTTATGTTTACGGTTTGATAAAGTGCCGAGTAATCTTTCCTGGGCCACTCTTTACTGACAGAAATCCTTCCAACATTGGAATCGAAAGTTTATTCCTATGATCAGTTTTCATTAACTTTACAGAAGAGAACACACATGGGAATGTAGGCTATACAAAAAAGTAAATAAAAACACACGAAACCTGAAACCATTCAAAATGGTGGTGAAATTTGCCGCGGCACCTTTATTGGTATATTATAATATAAACATTGATTTCATTTCAAACTTATCTTTATTAAATCAAATACATAAATTCTATTACTTCAAATATTTATCCAACTCAGAAATCTCACTCAGTTATAGAACTCAAGCGAGTAATTATAAATAAAATATTCAATAAATATTAAATAAAGTCCCCCACCAGCCAATTTTTGTTTAAGCCAAAAAACGGCCTACCCCACCACTGCGGCCTTTTCGATCATGGTTTGGAGTCCAAGATTAAATATATCCAGGCCAATATCCGACAAATGAATACCATCTTGTCTGTATAGGCCTGGAAAACCTCCCTCTAACTCAAAATGCCTAAAAGAGAAACTATCAATACTAGGCATATATTTCTCCATCGTATGATTTACCCGCCGTCTGATTTTTTTCCAACGGTTTAACCTTTGCTGAGGACAACCAAATCAAACGCAGAATTATTTTCGAGAAAATTATCTTTACACCTGGAAAAGATAAATAAATCATATGTAAATCTCTCTTCATCATAAAAATGAGATCTAAAGTTGACTGTTTACCAACATCATTACCACCTAAATGGATTATAAAAATGTCGGGGGACGGCCACCGTTGAGCCAACTTAAACAGGTGAAACAACAAATTATCCCACTGAAGCCCACGAATACCTTTCCATAATACTTGAAAAGATTCAGGAGATAAGGTTAAATTAGAAGTGTAGCAACGTTGAACCGCTCTTTTATGAGCCCAATGGACAAATGAGTGTCCAACAATCCATATAGCTGACTTGTAACCTGAGGAATTAAAGAGATAAATTAGGACGGATATAAAGGTTAAACCTTTTTGATTCTCATCTTCCTAATCTTTTTATCACAGAGTCATTAAGGCCCATTCTAGCTGCCTCTGTGGCGGCCCCGATTCGAAAGGAGTGGGAGGAGAATTTAAAATGAGAAAGGCCTAAATTTGCTAAGCACCGATGCAAGATGGCCGAAAATTGAAATTTTGTCATAGGAGTAAGATCACAATGGACCAAACAATTACCTGGACCAGGGGGCCTAACAGAAATATATTTAGAAAGAACCGCAACCGGGCAAAGGAATGAGTCGCCACAAGCATTTAAAGTGAGCCAATGACCCTTACCATTAACATCTGTTTTTGATTTACTGATGAAAAACTCTACCTTATCAGAAGTGACTACTACCTCCTCAAATTTTAAACCTGACATACCCTTTTTGTTCTGAGGCACCAACTCTGATATGCGAAGAGCCGCAAAGAAGATTAAAACAAAGGCCGAATGAAATAATAATGCTTCATGCATATCTTTGGAGTGGCTTCGCAATTTTTTTTTTTAAATGTCTATAGAGATAGGTCTCCGTGTGTCAGGAATAAACGTTTTCTTTTTGTATCCTTTTAATGCCTGGCGTACAGAGAAAAAACTGTTACAAGCTGGTAATTTAAGCATTTTAAAGAAAAAGGAAATTCCAACTAGACTTTTATTAATATATGTAAACGAAAACTTTCTTTCCATCAGAGAAGCTAGAAAAGCTAAGGTAGGTGCTAAACCGGAACAACCTAAATTATTATTGAACAACAACCAATTCTTCCATGCAATCGAATAATCGATCCATGTTTTAGAGGCCAAAGAATTCTTAATAGATTCCGCTATTGGGTCAAATCAAGTCCCATAGTTGACTTGGGCACTTGGAACCAATCAAGTCCGCTTCCGGGAAAAGTTGTCTGAAACGTGTCATCTGCAAACGAGATAATGCGTCAGCTACTGTGTTCTGCTTACCTGGTACATGCTTCGCCTTAACCCAAATGTTCAACTTCAGGCATAACAGCACAAAATAGCGAAGCAGCTTTATCACCCTTTCCGATTTCGATGACAAACAATTTACAGCGAACAAAACGCCTCTATTGTCTGAATGAATTAATATTCTCTTGTTGGAAAAATATTCTCCCCACAATTCGAATGCTACTATTATCGGGAATAATTCCAACAAGACAATATTTTTTGTTGCTTTGCTGTCGATCCAGAATTGAGGCCATGACCCACAGCACCAATTTGTGCGCCAGACTGCAGCGAAACCAACTGAACCCGCCGCTTCCGTATACAGCTCCATGTCGGATGAAAAAACAAAATCCTCCTGAAACATTCTTCTACCGTTATAATCACACAAAAATTAAAACCATACTAAAATGTCATCCGTGAGACGAATGTGCGAAGATGGCGATTTTAAACCGGACATGGCCATTGACAATCTCCGAGAGAAGATTCTGCCAACAGGCATGATATGCGACACAAAGGCTAACAAGCCCAAAAAAGATTGAAGCTATTTTAAAACCACTTTTTTCTTACGTAAGAAACAGCAAATTGTGTTGTGGATACGCACAATTTTTAAATCCGGGAGCTGATATTGAAACAACTTGGTGTCAATACCAATTTCTAAAAATTCTATCTCTGTTGTAGGTAAAAGTTTTTTCCAAAGCAATGGGAATACCAAAATTCTTAGCTATAGTCATGAATAATCTTAATAATAATTCACATACCATCGAATCCGGAGGACCTATAAATAAATAGTCATTTAGATAATGAATAACACCTTCACATCCTGATTTATAAATGACTACCCACTGCAAGAATGTTGCAAATGTCTCAAAATATTGACAAGACAAAGAGCAACCCATAGGGAGGCACATGTCATAAAAGAAACAGTTATCAAAACTAAAACCTAGTGATTGATTCAGGAGCCACTGGTAGCAACCTAAAAGCAGATTCTATGCCCGATTTAGATAATAAAGCGCCAATCCCAATTTTTTTTTATTAAATTTACTGCGTCATCGAAGCTGGCGTATGAGACCGAAGCCAAGGAAGCATCTATCTCATCATTTAATGAATTTCCTTTTGGATATGAAAGATAATGGATCTAAAAGCATTCGGTTCTTTTTTAGGGATTACGCCTATTGGGGATATACGGAAATTTTTAAAAGGTGGAAAGACAAAAGGACCGGCTACTCGGCCTGCTGCTATTTCTTTGATCAGCTTTTGTCTCACCACCTGGTCATGCATCAAAACTGATTTTAGGTTATCAACCACTTCGCAACCAGTACCCAGAAATTTAGGAAGGTTAAAACCTGTTGCAAAACCTTCAATTAACATGTCCGCTCTCTCCCTGTCTGGATACAGCAGGAGCCACGGATACATTTTTTCCTATATCACTGGGGTGTGTGCTTTTGGAATTGTCCTTTTGCTGGTAACTCCTTTTAAAACATTTTGATACCGGGTGTGTCCCGAAACACAATGAGCATTCGTGTTTATAGCGACATGCTGTAGCCCATCTGCACTGTGATTCATTAAAGGCGTAACATACGCCTTTCTTGTACACTGAAGCAGAAGGACCTTGGTTAACCACATTTTGTTTTGAGAAAACTGGCTTCTGTGGCAAAATGAGGTTCAGCCATAAGCCGACATCTTTCATTCCCCACTTCAAGTTCTTGTAAACTGCCATTTTTTGGCGGAATGACTCGTCATAATTGAACCAGCCAAAACCGGCGAAATTCCTATATGCCTCCAAAATATTTTCTAAGTGCTGAAACAAGCCACTGCATTTTTCTGGAAATTTTTCTCCCATAATAGAAGAAAATATACAGTAAGCTTGAAGCCAATTATGAAATGACCTGGGCTGTGTTGTGCGACGTCTGTCTTCCTCATCACTCTTTTTATCCACTTTTCCTGAAAAATCCTTAACATTAGGTAATAATGACATTAAGTCTACAACATCACCATTCTATATTTTATCTTTTATACTAGCTGCTAAGTGAAAACCTAATGGTGACATCTCACAAGGCAAAACCTCTTTGTAACAATTTTCAGGAACATTAGCTTGTAATGGGCTATTAGTGTTACTCACATTAACCATAGAAACAGAAGCAGCCGCAGGCACTGCATTGCTATCAGACCATACACTAGCTTGTGGTGTAACAGGTACAGACACTTGACCTAAAGAGTCAGTCAGTTTTGTAATTGTAATAAGTAACTGATTAATTAAATTTTGCTGTGATAACTCACCAGCTTGTTCTGTATTTGCTGCTGCTCCAGCGTGAGTGTTCTTTTCTTTTGCGGCCACTGCTGCTTCCAGCTGTGCTAGCCTGGAGGCATACGACGCCGTCGGCATGGAAACGTCTCCTTCAGATACCTGTAAAACAGAAGACATGTCTCTGCCCCTAGGCGGGGATTGCGCTGCTTTACCCGACCTTCCTCTCCCACGAGCTGGCGATGGGGAGACGTTCTTCCTTTTCTTTGTAACACTCCGTGTGTTACACTCTCCTGACAGGCATCTCTTCTTCTTCATCCCTGCGGAACTCTTCCTCCGCACGGGCTGCGGCTGACGTGGAGGGGCGCTCTGGTGGGCAGCTTCGACCTGCGGGTCTGTGAAGGAGGAATAGCTGCAGGTGAAGCCTCCGCTGGCGAGGCTATCTCACCTTCCTCCAATATGACAGCCGCTTGCTCAGCAGTCTCCTCAGCAGGGACCCCCGCCGCTGAAGCTTCCATCCCTGCCAGGCATTTTTTAAGCCATTCTTCACCTCCTTGTGACTCCGCCATCTCTAGTACTCTTGAATGAATGAATGAATGACTTGTATAGCGCAACGCATGCGAACTGAATCGCCTCTGGGCGCTTTTTCCAGCCAGTATCTGCTTGGCTGGTGCGGTCATTTTTACCCCGTAGGATCATGACACGCTAGGGACACACAATCATACACACATATATATATATATATATATATATATATATATATATATATATATATACAGGGCCAATTTTGGACGAGATCCAATTTACCTACTAACAACCTCTTCATTACCTCAGAAGTTAATAAACTCATAAAAATAGCTAATGACCTTTTTTAAAGCCTTTTTTTTTGGAAAAAAATTGTTTCATGAATTAAAAAAATAACAAAGCAGAAAAGTTAGCCCAATTTTTTCGTAAAATATGAAAGATTATGTTACACCGAGTAAATAGATACCTAACATGTCACGCTTTAAATTCTTTTTTTAAATAAACCAAAGATTGTTTAACTACTACACAATGGAGGTTCTTCTCTTCTGTTTCTAGTCACATGTATCTGGAGATGATATTTCCGAGGAGCAGGTCGTGGTACTTGGATTTTATGGAAAAACAGCCATTAAACTGCAGGGATCTCTTGTCAAGGATACATCCATTGAGGAGCAGGATAAAACAACCAATTGATGTTAAACGTCCGTTGCCGTGTGATAAGGCATCCCGGTCCTCATAATATAGATACTATTTTCTTGAACATCAGGTCACGCAAATCATATATAGCTGGATGCTCACGGACAAGTCTAATAATTTGTTCATTGTCAAGGACATCTCTTTTTCTTGCCTGTCTTCTGGATAACATTGATACTGAGGGAACCAGGAAGTGAATGTGTGCTTGAGGACTACTCTGCTGAAAGGATTGAGCGGAACAAGGGTAAAAAAGCTGCCTGTGTAACAGCTTGTGCTTGTCGTACTGAAATTGCATCTATATTAGGTGCGACTTTGTGTGTGACTGTGGGTTTAAATTGAGGTCTATGGACCTAAACTCGGAACAAAGTAGTACAGAGACTACTTTGAAGTCGGTACAATTTGAAGCCGCACATATATGAATTGGTATCATTGGGCATCATGAGGCATGAGTTGTCATGCGACTCTGAGGTCCAAAGTCGCAGAAGTGTGAAAGCGCCTCAATGTATAAAACAATAAATTACATTGTATTATGAAACAAAAACAATTCTGACCCTTATCCAAGTATGTTGCAGGGCAGGAAAGGAGGCAGGCTGAACTGCCGCGGCCACCCCCTCTTAAACAATACCCAGCATCATGCCCTCAACATGTGGTTTCATGAAGTAATTCTCGTTTCCTCATGAGAGGCGCAAGTAGGTATCTGGTGATAAAGATGGATCAATGAACCATAATAATAATAATAATTAAAAAATAAAAATTTAAAAGGGAGGAAGGGTGGTAGGGGGGAAGGGGAAAAGGCAGGAGGAGAACCATAGATGTTTGAGTATATCTCAATATCTGTAACTTGCAAGTTGTGCCAAATGCTGGTCAACTTTTGCCGGAAAGGTAATCCGGTTGGATAAAGAAGGCAAGCTTATGTGTAGCAATATATATGGTAATTATGTTTTGATTATGGATATTGGTGGGTATACACAATTATTTTTTATTTTCATGTGGATCATGATTTTTTTTTTTTAATGATCAATGTCATTTTATTTTATTACGAGTGATTTTCAATGGCATTTTTTGACACCTTAAAAGCCCCATCTTTTTCTATTTTTTGTTGTATAATAATATACAAATTATTGTTTGCAACCAGGGCAATAAAATTCTTTCAATGTAACACACCTGTCATTCTTTTTAAGGCCAATGCAGGAAAAATTGAACCAGTTTTTGCATCTAAAACATTCCACCATACTTGTTTGGGTTTGTGACTATTACACAGACATTGTTTTGTTAGCTGAATTCTTTTTTTAATAATTGTATTTGCAATAGTTACTGTGTCATGGGGAAACATTGATATTTTTTGCATTTGGAGGCAGCTATGATATGCTTTTGCATTTTCTCTTGGTGAAAGTAGATATGTTTTAAATCAAAACAGCTACTGCATTTACTATGCCAAAAGCACCACAGTCATTTGTACCTTGTTTCTGGCAACAAGCAAGGTCCAGGTTAAGTACATGATATTCTCTAGAAAAGAGAGCGTCATACTTTGTAAAGCTGTTCTAGAAGCGTTTCCAGAACTCTTGTTGATTTAAATGAGTCAAACACTGACACGTGTTCCTGAAATTTGGGAAACCACCCAATGGGCTCCTAAATGGTTAATCTGTAATACAGGTTATACATGATACCAAATCATGTGATTGTAAGGTACCTATGATAGGTACTGTCCGAAGTGGAACTTGTGTGTTGAGGATTCAGGCGAAAACGTAGTCAGGCAGATTAGGTTGGCAACAGGTCAGGCAAAAGGGTACAAAATTGAGATCCAGAGAGTGGTCAGGCAGGCAAAGATCATACACGAGCTGGTGGTGAAGTACAAAATCAGCAGGCTAGAGGGTAGTCAGGGATTTAGGCAGAAGTTCAACTTGATAATCAAAAGATCACAAGCAGTCAGAACACCCAGGGAGCTAATCCACACAAACGGGCGCTGAGAGAAAGCATCACTTCCTATTTATGGGCTGCATTGATTGAAAATTGTCTACAGCTGACAGCAGGTGGGGCCAGTGAGTCCAAGAAAAGGCTTAATACTGCAAGGACATTTCCAAAAGTCCAGATCTCCTTTGTAGCACAACAGGTAAGGCTGCAGCTGTGAGACCAGGAAGATCCCGGTTCAAACACACCCAGGTACATGACAGTGATAGAATCACGGTATCAAATAGCCCCGAGATGGATGGACATACAGTGGCTATCAAATACTGAAATATATTAATTACCTTATTGTCAAGCCACTCACAATTCCAAATTGCCTTTTAATCACTATGAGCGAGTGTAATACTATTTATGGTAACTCATTTGCTATAATTTTTATTTTCTTCTTCTGATTGTCCTGGGTCTTTAACAGTCACCCAAACATCCAATTTCAGTTTCTCTGTCTTACTCCCAAATCTTTCAGAGCCTAGTTGATTGGGCTTCCCATACAGCCGTTTTGGAAGGGGTACAATATTTTGAAGATTTTTTTTTTTTTTTTTTTTTGAGGGGATTCAATTAATGGAAGGCCATGGTCTGTGGGTATCAATGATTTTTCTTTTACTTGGATTTTTTTTACGTTTTTTTCAGTGTAACAAGAGAAATAAGACAGTACAGTTACAAAATGTACCCATAACATAATAGTACACTTTATACAAGTATTGCTCCCCAAAAAAAAAAATAGAAGCAGCAAAAATCGAATACTGTAACAGATCACAGATAAAGTAGAAAATACGAGACATCAATTTGTGAGAATAAATTGAGCATCTAAGACATAAGTTTCATTTGTTCACAGAAAACATTTTGTGATCCTACCTGTGGTAAAGTATCAGCAATATAAAAACTTTGAAAGAATTTTTAAGAGCCAAGACATTTCGAGAAGATTTAAACATGGCCTCCCACATTTTACGCCATTTGCCTGGCTGTGGGTCAGAGCCAAAATCTTATCCATTTGTCACAGTACATGGGAATTTGTGGTCCATTATTGTTCAATATGGAGGAATATAGTAATGAACTCAGGCCTTGGATTGGTGTGACATTTTGGTCTTGAAGACAGTAGACAATAATGGGTGTCTGTGATGCTTTGTAAGGGACTACATAAAGTGACAGATTTGTAAATAATGAAATCGTTCCGATTCGGGAATCTAGTGGGAGTCCTGTAGGTGTTGATATGAACAGGCTCCTCTAGCCGCGAGAAGAGTATGAACTGTGGGAAGACCGTTTTTGTTTCCAACTTTTGAAAACTTTGGGTATTCTCTAGCCCAGGTGGGAACAAAGAACAATTAATCAGTGGTAAGAGAGGGAGATTAGGGGATATCAGACAAGCAGAATATTTTATGGACTCCCAAACCGAAAGGGTGTGGGCCAAAATTGGTTTAGGGCTTTGGAATGGTGCTTGTCCAAAATTGGCCCAGTATATATATGTATATCTGTGTGTATGACTGTGTGTCCCTAGCGTGTCGAGATCCTACGGGGTAAAATGACCGCACCAGCCAAGCAGACACTGGCTGGAAAAAGCGCCCAGAGGCGATTCAGTTTGCATGTGCAGCGCTATACAAGTCATTCATTCATTCATTCATGTGAGGAATCCATGGTATGGAAGAAAGAGGGATTGGGTCGACATCCAGGACACCTGTACGAGTCCATAGGGGTGCCAAGTTACCTGCCTGTAGTTGGACTATGGGAGCTATCTGGGCCGCTTCATAATGGTGGGCAATGTCGGGGACACCCATCCCTACCCTTACCCTCTAGGTGTACAGAAGGTATCTGTTTAGCCGTGGTCTAGTTCTTCTCCAAATACATTTCAAGATACAGGGTTAAAAGATTAAAAGGATATGAGGGGAATCAGGGGTAGGAAGAACCCTAAATGGGCATAATATCTTGGAAAGGAAGACATTTTGATGGAGTGGATACGACCCATCCAGGAAATTTGGGGGATATTCCAGGTATCTAGCAAGAGTTTCAGAGAGGATATAAGTGGGGTGGGGTAATTAGCGGCATATAGGAAATGAAAAAAAGTGTTGCGATACACCCCCAAGTACGGTAGTAAGGACATCCAATGGAATGGGATTTGCACTTGCAAAGAATCAAGGAGACATTTAAAATCTGTGATTTGGACAGGTTAATATGAAGATGGTTGCAAAATTACTCATGAGGGAGAGGAGGTTCGGTAAGGAGGTGAGCGGAGGAGATATATATAAGCATGTCATCTGCGAACATTGCCAACTTATGAGTAACTCCAGCCAGCATGTTCGGGTTAGCACGTATATGGGTCGCTAGAGGCTCTAAGGCAATTATAAACAAGAGCGGAGACAAGGGGCATCCTTGCCTTGTGCCTCTTGTGATAGGTAATCTGGGAGACTCGTAGTCCTTGTATCTCACTGAAAGAATATTATATGATTGATTTTTATCTATTTTTAATCGTTTTTAAAAGGAATCAGTAAACTATTATGTCTCTATACCCTGTAAACAGTAATTTCAGCAAAAAAAAAAAATGTTTCCTTTAGTGACCCTTTAACCACTTCCATACCAGGCACTTACGCACCTTCCCGCCCAAGCCAATTTTCAGCTTTCAGCACTGTCACACTTTGAATGACAATTGCGCGGTCCTGCGACGTGGCTCCCAAACAAAATTTTTTTTACATGCTTTTTTTTTTTGTTTGGCCCACCCTGGTGGTGCAGGGTGGGCTTCCCTGGTGGTCCATGTGGCGATCCGAGGGGGGGCTGCACGGATAAACAATCAGCGCGAACCCCCCCTGTCAGGAGAGCCGCCAATC
This sequence comes from Rana temporaria, assembly GCF_905171775.1. Lineage (NCBI taxonomy): Eukaryota > Metazoa > Chordata > Amphibia > Anura > Ranidae > Rana > Rana temporaria. The sequence goes on along the minus strand of NC_053490.1, from coordinate 474,428,605 downwards.
GGCTCTCCTTTACTCGCGTCTATCAGACGCGAGTGAGGAGGAGCCATCAACGGCTCTTCCTGTTTACATCGTGATCAGCCGTGATTCGACACGGCTGATCACGTGGTAAAGAGTCTCCGCCGGAGGCTCTTTACCGAGATCGGAGATGCAGGGTGTCAGACTGATACACAGCAAATATGAAAACAAAAACGTTTTACATCTTCCCTTCTACCCCCTCATATGTTCACTTCTACCCCCTCCCATGATACACAGCAAATATGAAAAAAAAAAAACGTACCAGTCCCCAAGTCCCCAACAGTGGAGTCGTAGCCTGGGACTCCCTCCACCTGCTCCAGCGCTAGACTTTGCGCGATCACCTCCTCACCAGGATTTAGACGGATCTTGCAGGGTGGTCCTCCTCCCGTGCTACTCGTATGCTTACGGATAAGCACAAGCTTATTCCGGACCCTACGCTGCATGTCATTCAACTTCTTTTGAATGTCCTCCCACGTCCTTTCTTCATTATCCAGGGCATTTATGTCCAGGGTAATGCCATCATAGATAGCCCTCCTTTGGGCTACAGTGGAGTGCTGCCGCTGGGCACCATACAGCACATCACTATGGCGCGTGAGTGCCGCAAGAAGTATCTCCATCTCTGAAGCTATAAAATTAGCTTTTCTTTTTTTTTTTTTCATGAGGAGGTGCCATATCAGCAAAAAGGGCAAAATTACCTTGCTCGGGGGGGGGGGGGGGGGGGGTGGGAAAAGCAGGATGTAATTTTGCACAGGACCTGCGCAGGTCTGCCCCTATTTATTTGCTCAGTGCAAGCAGCTGGGCAGAATTTGCCCTGAAAGTAGGACAGGCGCAGTTTCACGCATGCGCAGACGGGAGCGGCAGAACTGCGCATGCGTGCGCCTGGCGCAAACCATTGCTGAGCAGAAAAATCTTCAATTGCATAGGGGCACACCCACTTTCACTTGCGCTGCCTTGCGCCCTCAATTTTGGCTTAAACAGGAGCAAATTACCAGAACAAAGGATTCCTGAATCAGGTGGCAATTTTGCTAAATTGCCCCAGCGCAGAGAAATTCAGCTGAACTGCTCATGTGTAAGTAATGGGCAAATCTACCTGAATCTGGGCCATGGTATACATCTTTATTCAAAATGTATCTATATCTGTATAAGTTGGCTGTATCGGAATCCATGTGTATTCAAATTTTTTCTTTCACACAAAATCATTCTGCCATGACACCTCTCCTTCAGGGGATTCAAAAAATGCAGCAAACTGGTTGCGAATGGTCATGACCCGTGCCGTTGAGCGTAGGTCCATAAATTGCACCCTCTGTGATTGGTGACTGAGCTCCGGATCAACGTTGCTGCTGTCATTGTCCCTAAGGTAATTATGGAGAACACAGCAAGCCAGAACAACTTTAATGGCGTTCTCCACATCAAGATGTATGCTTGTTAGCAAAACGCGCCATTTGGCTGTGCACACCCCGAATGCACATTCCACAACACGGCGTGCACGGCTGAGTCTGTAATTGTATATTTTTTGCTGTCGGTTGAGACAATAGCCGCTGTATGGCCTCATGAGGTTTTCTGCCAAACCAAAGGCCTCGTCTGCCACCACAACTAGAGGCAAACTGGGTTCCTCAGTGCAGGGTAGAGGCCTGCTTTCTGGGATGTTCAGTTGTCCCGCATGTATATGGCGTCCAAAGGCAGACTCGCGGAAGATACGGGCGTCACCTTGGCTGCCATAAGCTCCCACATCCACCAAAAGAAACTTAAGGTGTGCATCTGATAATGCGAGTAGGACCACGGAAAAATATTTTTTGTAATTGTAATATGATGATCCTGAGTGCGGAGGCTTCCTCACCCTGATGTGTTTCCTATCAAGGGCACCAATGCAATTTGGGAACTGTGTTTTCTCCCAAAACGTGTCAACAACAGATTCCCAGATCTCCTCTGTGGGCTCTGGCATGACAACGTTATGCAATTCCTCCCATATTGCCACACATGTTTCCTTCACTACTCTGGAAACTGTTGTTACGCCAAGAAGAAAATAATGGTGTAATGTTGAATAACTCTGTCCAGTAGCAAGGAACCTAAGATAAAAAAAAATGGACATATTGAAAAAAAATAAAAATAAGTCCTAAATCTAACCTAACCATAACCCTAACCCCTATCACAGAACATAATCTTAACCCAATCCGGCGCTACAACTAGGCGGATTAGGTAGCCGCCTATAGCGCACTGCCACCTAGAGCGAAACTCTGGCTGCTGTGTATACACAGCGCTCTGTCGTGGTGATGTCACAGCCTTGTGTATGTGTAGAGCTGAGCCGGGTGTCAGTAGGGGGATAGACGAGTGCGAGGAGGAGGGGAGGAGTGCAGAGACGGCGCTGCTCAGTCAGTCACTGGGGAATGCAGATTTTTAGTGGAGCCGCTCTGCAATAGAAGTGTATGGGAGAGATCTGTGCTCCTCTGCTTCCTAGGCACAATACACAGAGCAGCCTACAACTGAAGTGTCTTCCGACCCAGCTCCTGACACTCATCCTGGGCACTGACTAGCTGGGGTGGGGGGGGGGGGAGCCGCAGATCCCGTGTATAAGGATACACACAGTTCCTGTGTCACAGGCGACTTCCGGGATTCGTACAAGATCCAAAACAAGGCTTGAGACGCATTCGACCAGTCACAGAGAAGGCTGGAGTGCAAAGTCCAGTGGGGTGAATGACTGTACTGCCGTAAAGCGACGCGTTTCCGAGCATGCGCACCAAGAGATTATGCAAGGTGTGCGCTCCTTTCTCAAGCTGTAGTGATGGGCTTTGTGTGGTCTTTTCATGTGCTTAGATTGCACTGCCACCTAGTGGTGAATATTGGATATCGCTAGCTGTGTGTACACACAGGAGCAATGTCTCTCAATGTGTTAGCAGGGAAAGGATAGAGTGTTATCTGTATATACATGTATATGTATATACACCCTTCACTAAAAACCTTTTGAACAATAACATAATATAAATACTTTGATATGCAGGCAGAGAAAAACATAAGAGTAAATTAATTGAATTAAAAAAATAATAAATAATAAAAATATAAAAATAAATAAAAATAAAAATAAATATAAATAATAATAAAAATAGATATAAACTTATAGAAAAAATAAATAAAAATAGATGTAAGAATGAAAATAAAAATTAAATATGATCATGAAAAATAAGTAGAAAACTATAATAACATGTATTAATATGAATACAAATGCAAATGAATATGAAAAATATACATCTGTAGATGAATGTGGCAGACAAAAGTATTAATATTAATACATAAATATCTTCCTTCAAAAATGTATGATGCTCTAAATTATATTATAAGGTTCACACTGGATGGAACTTATTAAAGAAATAATAGGTTATTTGTGTGGGATAACTAGGTTGTATATATTGTAGGAGATATGTACAGTTACATGTGAGTTTTTTTAATGTATATTATAGAATATTAGAAATTTCTAACTCCTCATTGATTCCTCCAGGGTTTAACGTATCTAATGAATAGATCCAATATGTCTCGCGTTCACACAATCTATGGAATCTTTCGGCCTCTGGGAGGTTTTTGGGCATTTGTTCCAAAACCCAAACTTCAAGGCCCTCTGTAGATTTGTTATGATGTTCTGCAAAATGTCGTGGAACACTGTGTTTGTCCTTGCCAGCCTCTATTTTTCTGGACACCATGCACAGCGTCACCAGATTTCGCTCTCTCCAGTTTAAATAAATAATGATAAAGGTCCAGGTGTCGGCTTATTGGTGTCAACATTTTTCCATTGGAAGAATAGTAGATATGGTCTTTAACACGTTGGCGAAGTTGGCGGATGGTTTTGCCAACATAGTAGGCGCCACATGAACATGTCATTAAATAAACCACACCTACAGTGTTACAATCTGCTCTAAATTTAGGTTGGAAGCGTTCACCATTGGGTAGTGTGAACTCGGACCCTGTGGCTATATAATGACAGAGCCCACAGTGTCCACATTTAAACATTCCTTTACCTAAATTAGACTGTTGTTTATTAGGGGCATAGTGGCTACATGTTAGTTGGTCACGCAAAGATGTCGAGCGTTTAACCACCATTTCTGGTCGTTCGCCCACGTGCTTCCTCAGGACAGCATCCTCTGCCAAAATATGCCAGTGTTTCGTAAGTACACTCCTGATCTGATCCTGTTGGTCAGAATATTTTGTAATGAATTTGTCCGTACCGTAAGAATCCTGTTGGATTTTTGTTTTGTACAGCAAAGTGTTTCTGGGCTGTTGTAGTGCCTTGTTATACGCTTTGCGAAGGAGGGACTTAGAGTAACCTCTTGCTAACAACCGTTAGCTGAGCAGATTGGAATGATATTTAAAATCCCTGTCATGTGTACAATTTCTTCTGAGTCTCACATATTGCGCATAGGGTATGCTCCGAATCAGGGGGGGTGGCATGCGCACTAGAGGAGTGCAGAATGGTGTTTCCCGCAGTTTCTTTGCGGTACAATTTTGAAGCTAGACAGTTGTCATTGTCTATATAGATTTCCACATCTAAGAAAGAAATACGTTAAGGATGAATATTGGTGGTGAATTTTAAGTTGTAAGTGTGTCAAAGCAAGTTGAGTGTCCGTCCAGACTATAAAGATGTTGTCGATGTATCTGAGCCACGCCAACGCATGGTCAGACAGTAGTTTGTTGGAGAAAACATCTCGCTCCCACCCCCCCAGGTACAGGTTGGCGTAGGCCGGTGCGCAACATGTGCCCATGGCCACGCCCTGTACCTGGAGGTAGTGGGAGCCATTGAACGTAAACCAGTTATGTGTGAGGATGAACGATAGTAATTTGAGGATGAAGTCACTAAATGGCCATAAATGGTGATCCTGCTCTCTGAGAAAGGTGCGTGCCATTCCGACACCCTGCTCGTGAGGGATGCTGGAGTACAAGGCCTCCACATCCAAGGTCACGAGCAGGGTGCCGGAAGGGACTGGCATCCCCTCAATATGTTTGAGGAGGTCTAAGGTGTCCTTAACAAAGGATGGTAATCGGGTGATATGAGGTGTAAGAAAGAAATCGATGAACCTACTTGCATTCTCTGTAATCGATCCTATACCCGAAACAATCGGTCTGCCAGGGGGAACTTGTACATTTTTACGCACCTTAGGTAGTGCGTAGAATGTAGGTGCCCGCGGAAATTTAGTATTCAAGTAGTCATATGTCTCCTGGTCTATCGTACCTTTTTGGAAGGCCTCACCTATCAAGGACTTATATTCATCTGCATAGCGGGAGACAGAAATGGCAGCAATTCTATGGTTCCAGGATAGATTTGATAGAATATCCATGCACATTTTGGTATATTGTGTGTTGGTAAGCAGCACAATGTTGCCCTCTTTATCAGATGATTTGATCACCAGGTCCGAATGGTTCCTCAACTTGCCGATCGAATGTAATTGTTGTTTAATAAGATTGGGTTGTATAGGATTTGGAGCGAGTTGCTTGATCTCGCTAATAGTGGGCAATAAAAATGCCCAAATAAAAGGGTTGGTAGTAAGATCAGGTTATTTAGTCGACTTGGTTTTGAATTTACGAATGGATATAGACAGTGTAGAAGGGGCAGAAGAATCTGAGTTTTGTGAGTCGGGAGGCGGACCTATTGATTCGTTCTCTTCTAATAGTAACACGAGATCTCTGAATGCACGGAACTCTGCCATCGTAAAATGTTTAATGCTCTCTGCTAGTTCTTTATCTTGTTTGGATCGTATACGGTCCTGATCAAAAAGGTTTTTATACGTTAGTTTTCTAGCAAAAAGGTAGAGGTCTTTAATTGTGTCATATTTGTCCATGTGTGATGTAGGACAAAAACTAAGTCCAAATTGTAGTAACTCCAACTCATCTTCAGAGAAATCATATGGGGTAAGATTGATAATACTTGAGCCTACTTTTGGGGAATCTGGGTCATGGCCAAGGGATAATTTGAGTGTAGGGGTCCTGGGGGTGCTAGGTGGGAGTCTAGAGTACTCTGGTAGCAACAGTCCCTGCATTTACCAAACTCGGTGAAAGAAGTGACGTATTGGGCATCATACGTCCTGCTATGGGCCCACCGTTGGTTTGACTTGGTCTTGGGCCCTGCGTATTAGGGTCCAATGGTTCAGTAGGGTGTAATTGTAATATTTGTAGTGCTTGGGATGCTAAACACCCTAGATGGTTGGGCTGTTGTACAGGGAACAGTACGTGGTGTTTCTTGTTGTTGATGGTGTGGACGTATTGTTCGATTAGTGTTAGTGTCTGAACGTTTCTTGGGATGTGGTGTGGCCGGATGAGTGCCATTATACCCTCTTTTACGTGTACCTGGATTCACGTAAGGGCGAGTTCTCCACCTTACCTTAGGCAGTAGGGTGGTGATATGTTGCCTACGATGTGTTGGGTGGTGCTCAATCCATTTGATGACGGCTTCAAAGACGACTTCCTCTCTTTTAACATTAAGATCGTCTTTGTTAATGTGAGCCTCAAACTCCATTAAGGCTCAGATCTAGAAGCTCCTTGGAGGCCGATGTGATTTTGTGAAGGTGGTGAAGAATGTACGCATGGGTGTATTCATGCAGCTTGGGGCAATTAAATTGGCTGAAGAATCTAGCAATTCCAATGCAGTTCTCAGGGCACAGCTGGCCAATGAGGAAATCTGAGCAGCTTGCTTGTAGACCCAGGATGTGGAATTTATCTGAGGCCATAAACAACGCTTATGCGTTCTCAGAATTGATGGACACTTCGTTGGAGTAGATGTACTCAAGGGCCGAGCTCATTGTGTCTGGGAAAATTCCAAGTATGTGGTATACTTCTGTCTCTGTCCATCTTTCCGAAAACATATCCCTGGGAGAAGAATTCACGTTACACTTCTGTTTTTAAAATAAAGTTTTTCATCATTTAACCTGCCTGGCGGTATTCCCGAGTCTGACTCGGGGTTAGATTTTCCTGCTGCGAGCGGTAACCCCGAGTCAGACTCGGGCTTGCCTCGCTAGAGCCACAGGCATGGTTTACTTACCTTGTCCCTGGATCCAGCGATGCCACCGCGCTGTGTGAGCGAGCGGGACCTCGCTCGATTCACACAGTGCCTCTGTGTGACGCCGATCTCCGTTCCCTGCGACGTTACGACGCACGGGGACGGAGAACGGCGCCAAATTCAAAAAAGTAAACAAACACTTTACATACAGTATACTGTAATCTTATAGATGACAGTACTGTATGTAAAAAAAACATATCCCCCTTGTCCCTAGTGGTCTGTCCTGTGTCATGCATGTCATTTTATATAATAAAAACGTTTCTTTCTCCCTGCAAACTGTAGATTGTCCATAGCAACCAAAAGTGTCCCTTTATGTCAAAAATAGTTTTAGATCAGCTAAAAAACAGCGATAATAAATTATAATCACTTGCAGAATTGTGCGATAGCGATTTGTGGGGAAATTCGTCATAAAAAAAAAAATCATGACAGCAACAATTCTGCAACTGAGCAAATTTCAGTGATTTTGATTTGATTACATTATTGAATAATTTTTATTATAATTATATTATTATTTGTTATAATTATTTATAATTATTTATTATATTATAATTTATAATTTTGTTTTAAAAAAAATGTCATACCCGGGATGCCTATTAGAATCTTGTTTGGTCAGATCTAAGTGAGTTATTTCTAAAAATTACAGACCTACAATATAAAACGCCAAATTTCCTTGCAAATAATCGTACCGCTTTCAGCATGTTTTTTCTGAAAGAATCATACCGCCAGGGAGGTTAATATGTTATTTTTTTATTTTTTGGATTTGCAGTAGCACAAATGCTACAATGCTACACAAAGGGTTGCCACCTTTTCTTCAAGTGAAACATTTGGTGCTGCGAACAAAAAAAAAAAGGGGGGTTAATATATATATATATATATATATATATATATATATATATATATATATATATATATATATATATATATATAAAAGGGGGGATAGCCATCCGTGGCCCTGGGGAACTCTGGGCCCTTTAATAAAAAGAAAAAAAAAAAAAATGTTAAATTTTTTAATAAAATATAAAACAATTATATAAAAAAAAGGGAGGGTTTCCTTCCGGGGGCCCTGGGGACCTCCTGGGCTCTTTAGTAAAAACAAAAATAAAAAATAAAGTATATAAAAAAATGAATTTCTTTTTTTTTTTTTTTCAAAATTCTTTATTTACATCCAACAATGAGCGTCACCGCCCGGATCACATCACAATAATAGTGCAATATATAATGCCAACTCTTGGTACACAAATGAGCAAAATTCCAGTTATACACACATTGTCAGCATATTTGTGCAGTCTAGGATCCTAGGATCCGCCCACCTTTTCCCATTTTCTGAGAGGTAGCAAGAGTTAAGAGAATAAAAGGTAGTGGAGAGTAACAGCTCTCAGGACAGAACCTGGAGAGCTAGTGAGGGGGGTCTGGGGGTCCAGGGGTAGAAAAGAGGAAGAGTAGAGGGGGAGGGGAACCCGCGAGCATGGATCTACGTGTCCAATGAGCCTTTCTGCAATTGTCTTGGTTTGGCCTGTCTGTCGTTGCTGTAGCCAGGAGAACAGTCTCTCTCTCTCGGTTCTATGTCTGATCTCTCAGGTTCTGTCTCTCATCTGAATAGATGTAGAAATTCCACAACTGCCATGTGGCTTTGTAAGCTTCCTGCCTGTCTTGACTAGAAAGAATCAAATCCTCCATTCTACTAATGTCATCCACTTTCTTTAACCACATTGCAACAGTCGGGGGGTCCGGGGATTTCCATCTGATGGGGATGCATGCCTTAGCGGCGTCAAAAAGGTGTCGAAGAATGGATTTTTTATATACACAGCCGGGATGTCATTGGCGTGTAACAAAAAGAAGGCTGGGTCATCAGGAAGTTGCCGTTCCGTGAACTTTTGGGATATCTTCCGAACCTCCGACCAAAAGGGTCTCAACTTAGGGCAGGACCAGAAAACGTGAAGCAACGTACCCGTCTCGCTTTGGCATCGCCAGCACAAGTCCGATGTCGCTCGGTACAGTTTGCTAAGAAGGGCTGGTGTGCGGTACCACCGTGTCATGACCTTATAGTTTGTCTCTTGGATCTTTGTGCAGATAGAGGACTTATGTGTGAACTTCAGTATCTGTTGTTTTTGCTTCGCTGAAAATGAGCGGTGTAAGTCCTGCTCCCATTTAGCAATGCACGGGATTTGGTAACTGTCTGTCGGTGTGGCCAGTGTGGTGTATGAAATGGACAGGGCGTGCGGCAGGGCCTCCGTGCCCGAACATAGTTCCTCCAGGGGTGTGAGAATGGGGGTCCCCGCCGGCGGGGGTGTCATAGTGTGTAGGAAATTATTGAGCTGGTTGGCCCTTAGAAAGTCCAGGCTGCAAACCCCTTTCGGGTCCATCAGTTCCGCAAGGGTCTTCCAGCGGCCCGCCACGCTAAAGTGGGAGACCCGAAAGACCCCCGCATCCCTCAGAGCCCGGAACCGCACGTCGTGCACCCCCGGTTCAAATTGTGGGTTGCCCAACACTGGGTATAGAGGTGAGAAACCCAGTGTCGGCCCTGCCTGGCGTAACAGTGTAGCGCACACTCTAACCGTGATTCCTATCAGTGGGTGAGTTCGAACCGGTCTGGGTAGTGTCATGGGACACCACGGCGTTGTCTGTAATGGGATTTCACTCTGGGCTTGTTCCAGAATTTTATGGCTTGGGCCATAATTTTGTGTCTCTATGTCGACACTAGTCGACGAGACGGTTTAGGTGGGCGGCTCGGTAATATGTCCTAACGTCGGGCAAGGCCATCCCGCCATGTATTTTGGGCATGGTCAGTACTGATCTGTGTGTCCGGGGGTGTTTCCCGGCCCACAGAAAGGCCTTGAACATGGTCTGGGTCCGTTTAAAGAAATCCGTGGGTATATGTATGGGGAGTGCTTGGAGGAGGTAGGTAAATTTCGGCAATATGGTCATCTTCAATATGTTGCACCTCCCGAACCAAGAGTGCAGGCCCGTGGTCCATCGTTCTAACAACTTCTGAACCGCCGTTAGGAGCGGCGGGAAGTTTAATCTAAAAGTCTGTGAAAGGTTCGGGGGGACGCGTGTGCCGAGATAGGTCAGGGCTGTGTCTGTCCACTGCAGTCCTGAGCTGCCGCGGAGGTGTTCCAAGCTTGATCTCGGGATCCCTACCCCCATCGCCACCGATTTGCTCATATTTATTTTCAGATTGGAGAGCCGTCCATATAGCTCGAATTCTCGCATCAGGTTGGGTAAAGACGCTCCAGGGTCATTCAAAGAGAAGAGCAGATCATCCGCGTAGGCGGAGACTTTATACTCTCCCTCTCCTATTCTCACTCCTGAAATGTCTGGGTTTTTCCGGACGTGGCGCAGAAAAGGTTCCAGAGTGAGCGCGAATAGTAGGGGCGACAGGGGGCATCCCTGTCGCGTCCCGTTTTTAATCAGGAATGGGTCGGATATTACTCCGTTCGTTCTGACTCTAGTCGACGGGTCCGTATACGTTGCCGATATCCAATTCAGCATCTTATGGCCTACTCCCACGTGTGTCAATGTTTGGAACATGAACCCCCAGTTGACGCGGTCGAACGCTTTCTCGGCGTCAGTGCTCACAAAGACGCAAGGTGTTTTCGTGACGTTCACCGCATGGACTAAATTTAGGACCTTAGCCGTATTGTCCCTAGCTTCTCTGGTAGGGACAAATCCTACCTGGTCAAGGTGGATTAGGCTCGGGAGGTGGCGTTGGATTCTGGACGCAAGGATCTTAGTGAGAAGCTTAAGATCCACATTCAGCAGTGAAATAGGGCGGTAGCTCCCACATTGGCCCAGGTCTTTCCCCTCTTTAGGGATGACCGCTATTTGTGCCTGTAATGTCGAAGCATGTAGTTTCGCCCCTGCTCCAAGGTCGTTAAACAAAGAGACCATTTTAGGTCCCAAAGAGGGAAGGAATGTTTTATAATATGTCACAGTCAGCCCATCAGGGCCAGGAGCTTTACCCCGTTTGGTGTTGCCCAAGGCTAGTTGCAAGTCAGACAGGGTGATGGGTGCGTCAAGCAAATCTCTGTCGTCCGAGGACAAGGCTGGCATGTCCGATGAGGTCAGGTAGTCTTGTAAAAGGGCCGCATCGGAGTCTCGGGATGTAATGGGCAGGTTGTACAGTGCATTGTAAAAGTCTCTAAACTCTCGTGAGATTGCCTGTGGTACCGACACCTTCCGCCCTTCCTGATTAACTACATGTGGGATATAAGATGCGCTATTCTGCGTGCGCATGGACCGGGCCAGCATCCTCTCGCACTTGTCCCCCGACTCGTATACCTTATGTCTGCAGACTTGAATGGCTGCCTTCGCTTTGTACGCAAGAACGTCTGTGACCTGTCTCCGTACGGTGTCAAGCTCCAGTCCTATCTGTCTCGTGGGTGTTAGTTTGTGTTGTGTCTCTAAAATTTGTAGCTTGGACAACAGGGTAGTCAATTGTTCCGTCCTCAGTTTCTTCTTCCTCGCCCCGTGTTTAATGAGGATGCCGCGTACGACCGCCTTATGGGCTTCCCATACCACCTCCGGCCTACTGTCAGGTGTGGTATTGTCATTAAAGTAGTGTCTCAGCTCGTTGGTGACGTCCGCTAGGATGTCAGGGTCATGTAGCAGGGATTCATTCAGTCTCCAGGGGTGCCTCCTCTCGGAGCCAAGCTCCGCCAGGGCATAGATCAGCGTAATCGGGGCATGGTCAGACCAGGTGATTGTGCCTATCATGACGTCTTTAACTGCACTAAGGTTTCTATGCTGTACTAGAAAGTAGTCAATTCGGGAGTATACCTGGTGGGGTCTGGAGAAGAAAGTAAAGTCCTTCTCTCCCGAGTGAAATAATCGCCAAGCGTCTACCAGTTGGGAGTGGTGAAGTGGCGCCTGTACTTGACTACGGGCTTTTGCGGACAATGAGGATAGTCCAGAGGATGTATCTTCTTGCGGTGTCAGAGGGATATTAAAGTCGCCCCCTATAATTAAGTGACCAGTGGCATATCGTGTCAGTCTGTCCAGTTGTCGCGTCAGAAAACTGTCTTGGTGTTCGTTCGGGGCATACAGGCTTGCAAGCGTAACTTCTGTTGTGCCAATACGGCCCCTAACGAACAGGAAACGGCCCCCCGGGTCTCTCTGCACATCCCCAAGCGTCCAGGGTACCCCGGCTGCAATAAGCACCGAAATACCTCTGGACTTCGCGTCCGAGTAGGAGGAGTGGTACACTGTGGGGTAGTATCTGTTTTTCAATATTGGGAGCTTATTTTCCCTAAAGTGCGTCTCCTGCAAGAGAACAATATCTGCCCTCTGGGAGCGGATGTCGTGGAGGAGCATTCTACGTTTTTCAGGCGTATTTAGGCCTTTAACGTTAAACGAAATCACCTTTAGCGTGTCCATGCTCGCGGGCGGGAGGGGGGGATTGTGAGGGTGGTTAGGGGGGGGGGTCGCCTAGCTCGTGTCCTAGGGTGGACTGTAAGCTAGGGGAGCAGGAAGAGAGAAAAGAGAAAGTTCAAGAAAATAGCCAACACCAGGCGGTGTGGTCAAGGAGAGTATCTAATTTAGCTCAAACAGCTAGCACGCTCACCAGGGTTTAACTGGCGTACGAGCGCAGGCCTATGTGGGTAGGTGGAAAGACAAAGCCGGTGGTGTGGGCCCCCGACCCCGCCCATCCCACCCCCTCGGCCAATGTAGGTGGTATAATGTAATAACAATCGTGCAATCTGTAGTAGTACAGTACGTTTCAGAGAAGAAAAACAAAGGATAATAACATATAGGGCGAGAAATAAAGTAAAATACACTCGTCACATAACTTCACTTCAAACATTTATACTTATAAATAAGTGCAGTACCAGAGATTCCCAGTGTCCAACCGTGAATTCTGGTGTACATATTGGTCCCAGAACCTTCGACCCAATAGTCCCAAACGGCCAGCAACCCCACCCCCCCTCCCCCCCATGCCCCGCCATCCAAGACTGCGTCTCGGTCCCCCCACCCCTCCCCCAGGGGTCCCTGCACACAGCAACACATTTCCCCGTATCCTCCCCCCCACACCTCCAGCCCCCTCCCATCCACCTCCCACCACAGCATTGCACTACTTTTCCGTTACCCCACAATCAACCTGGAGGCAGTCCTTATGTAAGGGGAGCTCCCAATGGAGCGCGTCTCGTCCCCGGATCTTAAGTATGGATGTGAACCTGAGGGGGGCGGAGTCCGCGCGTCATCCTTGGGTTTAGTGGGGTAGTAATGTCTGCTCTCCAGATTCGGGGCAATCCACAGCATGGGGAAGGGGAAGCACAACCCCCTCTCTGGGAGGCAGGGCACGCCCTAACGGCGCGGGGGCCCAAACGATCACTCAATGCGGTCCATTTCAGGGGTCAGGCAAGTGTGAAAGTCTCCCTGCTCCAAGCGTCATAAAAGTGAAACATAAACAAAAAAAAAAAAGACCAGGAGCGTACATGGGAGAGCTAGGGGGGGAAATCATGGGGTGAGCCAGGGGGGGGGGGGGCGGGCGAAGCAGCCCTGTCACCGATCTCTAGGCTGCATGTCTCAAGGGGGGGGGGGGGATATCGTCCCAGGAACGCCCGGGGAAATGGTCACCGGGGAGACCGCCACCATCCCGCGGGTCACACAGTCCACTCCCCAGTTCTCAGAACACAGGGCGCGCTCTAAGGCCCCATACTCACGAGCAAACATGTCTGCTGAAACTGGCCCGCAGGCCAGTTTCAGCAGACATGTTTGGTCGTGTGTGGGCGCGAGCGGGCCGAATTCCAGCAAACATTTGCCCGCCGGGCCTTTTCCCAGCAGACAAATATTCCTGGACTTGTTTTAAAACAGTCCGCTGGAATTCAGCCCGCTCGGACATGTACGGTCGTCAGTACAGACCTACCGTACATGTCCAGGCGCCCGCCGTCCCTCGCATGCGTCGAATGACTTCGACGCATGCGTGGAAGCATTTTAAAGGCGGGCCGCCCACGTCGCCGCGTCATTGTCGCGGCGACACCGCGTCATCGACGCGGCGACACCGCGGACACGCCCCGCGTATTGTTTACGCGCGGACTTCTGTACGATGGTGTGTACAACCATCGTACAGAAGCCCTCTGGCAGACATGTATGGTGGAAACGGTCCGACGGACCGCTTTCACCATACATGTTTGTCCGTGTGTACCCGGCCTAACAGTGCAATCTGAACATAACTTGCACGCTCAAATTGGAGAGACTGACCCCATGGAGACCTAATACATTCTTTATTCTCAACTTTGGAGATTGGTATTTGCTCAACATCATTGAAGACACTGTATAATCGCAGTTTTATACTGGACATTACTATATTATTCACCTATCATTACTGCACTGAGGAGGAGTGCTTCAGGCTCTGTGTGCTACACATGGATGGATGGCTCGGCTGCAAATCTCTCTGGCAGCACGTGAGTACAGATTTGATGTGGTAGCTACGACTCTGAGCTACACATAACAGCCCAACAGTGAGTACAACTTCAACCGTTTATTTTCTGTGGAATGCTGATCAATTATCTGCTCACCAACAGTGTATATATCAACACATCCAATATTCATGTAAGCCTAATCGCCACTAGCAGTTCAACAAGATTTCAATATCTGATGGACATATCTACTTGATATATTTGAATGGACACTACCCATAAGTAATGGGAACCCGTCAATTAATTGTGGCTACATTGTTGCAAAGTCCTCTTAAGTGCAGCATAGGTGAACTCTGATACATAATGATCACTACTACAGTGTCTCAAATATATATTTTTGTTGAATGCCTCCTTATCAGTTACTATCTGATGGAAATTGAATAACTGTTTACGCCAGACGCGGCGACCCATCTGAAGAGCAGAGACATATATATATATATATATATACCACTTTTTTTCTCCAGCCTAGTAGAATTGTCTGCGGTCCCTGGGATTATATCTCTCTCATCTGATTTATCACTTGCCATTTATCTCCAATTGAGCAGTATTACTATACCACTATATAGTGGATCCTTCTCATGTCCCCATTTTTGAGCTTTTCTTTTTTGCAACTTTTCCCACTTAGACGGTGGTACTTTCACCTGTAGTTACAGGGAACCACCGCATGGTGTGGAAATCTTTAGGATTATTGATAGCAGTGGGGGTTTAATATGTGCTTGGGGTGGGGGGTCTCTTTGTGTTGTGTGGAGGGTGAATGGGTGAGTTATGGACTTAGATCTCCTTATTGGATGATCAAGCTCCAGTTTTCAATTTGTCACTGATTTTTGCCGTTTCGTTTTTGTGAGTGTATTCTCAGGTCACTTCTAGGGTACTATACCATTATTGGTTACCTGTGTGTTTTTAATGCCTTTTATGCTCTATTTTCTGATATTTAATAAAACGTAGTAATAACTCTTAAGGGTGTGCAGCAGTCATTTTTCTTTTTTTCTTTTTCTCTCTCTTGGTACATTATATTTTTGATTGCACCCCCCGACAATATCGGTGAGTACTACATATTTGATAAATAGGTGGGATTCCCATATCCTTCTCTCCTTTGTTTATGCCTCACGTGTATGAGTCATCAGTACACATGTTTTTCCCGCCCAACTTACACGTTCTTTCCGCTCAAAAACAAGTGTAAATCACGCCTAAATCCTATTCTTCCTTCCTCACATAAAATTGTACTCACTGACTCCATTTTTTTTTTTTTACCTAAAGATTTTTTTTTTCATTATTATTTAATTAAATACTGTGATAGCCACAATCCCATGTAGTGGGCCCTGATGCTGCCCCCTTTTTCATGGGAATGTAGGCTATACAAGGTTATTAAAATTAATAAATAATAGACCAAACCAAGACCATCAAAGATGGTGATAAATTGGCCGCGGCACCTTTATTGGTATAATTTAAAATACAAACATTAAATATATTTAAATAATTATCTTTATTAAAATATCAATAAATAAATATTTAATTTCAAATATCTTTTCAAATCTTTCAAAATGTATCACTCAGTCATAAGACTCAAGTGATTGCAATAAATAAAATATCAAGTCCCCACCAGCCTCTTTTGTTTGCATCAAACAAAAAAGGCCTACCCCAGCATCGCGGCCTTCTCAATCATTTCTTGTAAACCTGTATTAAATATATCCAGGCCTATGTTAGACAAGTGCACACCGTCTCGTCTATATAGACCTGGAAAACCTCCTTCCAATTCAACGTGTCTGAAAGAGAAACTATCCATATTTTTCATAAATATCTCTATCGAGTGGTTCACCCTCTTCCTGATTTTTTCCAAACTTTTCAGCTTACCCGGGGGCAACCAGACTAGCCTAGGAATTATCTCAGAAAAAATTACTTTAACACTTGGAAAAAACATGTGTATCATTTGTAAAACTTTCTTAATCATAAACATTAAATACAACGTGGACTCTTTACCAATGTCATTTCCGCCACAATGAATTATTATCAAATCTGGTGCAGGCCAAAATGTTGCTAACTTAGGCCGGGTACACACGGACAAACATGTATGGTGAAAGCGGTCCGTCGGACCGTTTCCACCATACATGTCTGCCAGAGGGCTTCTGTACGATGGTTGTACACACCATCGTACAGAAGTCCGCGCGTAAACAATACGCGGGGCGTGTCCGCGGTGTCGCCGCGTCGATGACGCGGTGTCGCCGCGACAATGACGCGGCGACGTGGGCGGCCCGCCTTTAAAATGCTTCCACGCATGCGTCGAAGTCATTCGACGCATGCGAGGGACGGCGGGCGCCTGGACATGTACGGTAGGTCTGTACTGACGACCGTACATGTCCGAGCGGGCTGAATTCCAGCGGGCTGTTTTAAAACAAGTCCAGGAATATTTGCCCGCTGGGAAAAGGCCCGGCGGGCAAATGTTTGCTGGAATTCAGCCCGCTCGCGCCCACACACGAGCAAACATGTCTGCTGAAACTGGCCTGCGGGCCAGTTTCAGCAGACATGTTTGCTCGTGAGTATGGGGCCTTAGATATATGAAATGAAAGGTTATTCCATTGAAGCCCACGTACACCCTTCCACAAAACTTGACAATCATCTATAGAAAAAGATAAATTCGCTGTGTAGCATCGCTGGCAAGTTCTTCTATGAGCCCAATGCACAAAAGAGTGTCCAACTATCCAAATGGCTTTCTTTTGACCTAGGAGATTAAACAGATAGGTTAGGGTGAATATATAACTTAAATCTACCTGACTCCCACCTTCCTAAATTCTTAATTACCGACGCGCCCAAACCCATCCTAGCTGCTTCTGTTGCTGCTCCGATCCTGAATGAGTGTAAAGAGAATTTCAAATGCGACAAACCTATATGTGAAATACAGTGATTTAAAATCGATGTAAACTGAAATCTTGTCACTGGTGAGTGATCCAAGTGAACTAACAAATTTCCAGAACATGTAGGCCTAACACTCAGATATTTTTGTACCGTTCGGACTGGACAAAGGACACTGTCTCTACTTGCATTCAGAGTCAGCCAATGCCCTTTGCCCTTAACATCCGTCTTAGATTGTCTAATCAAAACACTAACCCTAAGAGAATTAACTGACACCTCATTAATTTTTAAACCTGACGCACCTTTCTTGTTATTAGGAACCAGTTCGGATATTCTTAACGCCGCAAAGAAAATTAGGATAAATGCTGTATGGAATAAAAAAGCTTCATATTCCGAATGACATATAAAAGGAGTAGCTTCACAAATTTGCTTCAAAATCTCAATAGAAATAGGCCTACGAGTATCTGGTCTACACGTTTTTAACCTGTAACCTTTTAACGCTTGGCGCACTGAAAAGAAGCTTGTACACACTGGTAATTTGTTCAATTTAAGGAAAAAAGAAATCTCTGCCAAACTCTTATTAATGTGTGAAAACGAAAAACCATTGTCCATCAGCGTACTCAGGAATGCCAACACCGTATCTTCTGTAGGTACAAAACCTGAATAACCTAACTCCTCATTAAATACCAACCACTTCCTCCATGCGATCGAATACTCGATCCATGTTCTGGGAGCCACTGAGTTTTTTATAGATTGTAATACAGGGGTTAAATCAATTCCCAAAGGTGGCTTGGGCATTTGCAACCCATCAAATCTGCTTCCGGGAATAGTAGTCTGAACCGAGTCATCTGTAGACGAGATAATGCATCTGCTAAAGTATTTTGTTTACCTGGAACATGTCTTGCCTTAACCCAAATGTAAAATTTTAAGCATAGTAACACAAAATACCTTAGCAATTTTATCACATTTTCCGATTTTGAAGACAAGCAGTTTATTGCAAATAATACACCTTTGTTGTCAGAATGTATTAATATCCTCTTGTTTGCAAAGTTCCTCCCCCATAATTCAAAAGCCACTATTATAGGAAATAATTCCAGTAAAACAATATTTTTTGTAGCTTTACTGATAACCCAAAATGGGGGCCAAGTACCACAGCACCAGTGGGTTTTCCATATTGCTGCAAAACCCACTGAACCTGCAGCATCTGTATACAAGTCCATATCCGCCGCAAAAATAAAATCGTCCTGAATCATAGTGTGACCATTGTAGTCTTCCAAGAATTGAGACCACACTAAAATGTCATCTTTTAAATCCGTCGTTAAGCGAATGTGAGAAAAAGGTGATTTTAAACCTGACGACGCTAACGACAGTCTTCTAGAAAAAATTCTCCCTACCGGCATAACTCGAGACGCGAAAGCTAGCAAACCTAAAAAGGATTGCAACTCTTTTAAAATCACCTTCTTTTTCCTCAGGAAACAACAAATTGTACCTTTTATTTTCTCAATTTTTTCTATAGGGAGTTGGTACTGAAACAACATGGTATCAATACTGATACCCAGAAATTCCAGCCTAGTCACTGGGTGAACCGTCTTTTCAAATGCAATAGGGATACCAAAGTTCTCGGAAATTAATAAAAACAATTTCAATAACAATAAACAGATGGGGGAACCAGGGGGGGCAATGAATAGGAAATCATCTAGGTAGTGGATTATACCTACACAACCTGATTCTTCCATAACTACCCACTGTAAAAAAGACGCAAATGTTTCAAAGTATTGGCACGACAGTGAGCAGCCCATTGGCAAACACATGTCGTAGAAGAAGTAATTTTCAAAACAAAAACCTAGCGAGTTAAATGACTCCGCAGAAATTGGAAGCAATCTAAATGCAGATTTTATATCTGATTTGGCTAATAATGCACCTACACCAAAATTCCTTATCAACTTCACTGCATCCTCAAAACTTGCATATGAAACTGACGCTAAAGAATCGTCAATTTCATCATTCAAGAATTTTCCTTTCAGATAAGAAAGGTGGTGTATTTGTCTGAAGGAATTAGGTTCCTTTTTTGGTATAAGGCCTAATGGAGATATCCTAAAGTCCTAAAAAGGGGGGGATATAAACGGTCCTGCAATCCGCCCTGCCTCAATTTCTTTAATTATTTTTTCTCTCACTATTGGACTATATTGGGAAACAGATTTTAGATTATCTACTATTACACAACCTTTACTTTATTTTGGGAGTTTAAACCCAGACGAAAAACCTTCAATTAAAGTTTCAGCTCTCTCCTTGTCTGGGTAAAGAAGGGTAAAGAAGAAGCCATGGTAACATTTTTTCCAGCTTCACTGGAGTGCGTGCTTTTGGAATTATCTTTTTGTTGCAAGGTCCTTTTAAAACACTTCGCTACTGGGTGAGTCCCAAAGCAAAATGAACATTCATGTTTATACCTGCAGGATGTGGCCCATCTACACTGAGATTCGTTAAATGCATAACATATGCCTTTCTTATAAACCGATGGAGTATTCTGACTAACTGGGACTTGTTTATTGAAAACTGTTTTTTGTGAAATTATTAAATTTAACCAAAGCCCCCACATCCTTCATTCCCCATTTAAGATTCTTATACACGGCCATTTTTTGACGGAACGATTCGTCGTAATTGTACCATCCGAATCCTCCGAAATTTCGGTACGCCTCCAAAATGTGTTCCAAGTGCTGGAACAGGCCACTACATTTATCCGGGAATTTTTCTCCTAATACTGCGGAAAATATGCAGAATGCCTGCAACCAATTATGCAATGATCTAGGCGCATATCTGCGCCTATCCTCATCTTCAAATTTTTTGTCATTTTTAACTGAAAATTCTTTTGAATTAGGAAGTAGTGACATTAACTCAATGAAATCACCATTCCAATTTTCTTCTTTCACGTTAATTTGTAAATGAAATCCTAGCGGTGAAACTTCACATGGCAGTACCTCTTTAAAACAATGCTCAGGTATATTAGACTGTATTCTACTCTCAATATTACTACTAGGTAATACATTTCTATTTAACCAGACATCAGCATGTATAGAAGGCACCTGCGTTGCTTTCAACGAATCTGTCAGTTTTGCAATAGATACTAGCAGCTGTGAAACTAACATATTCTCTGAAGACTCACCAGCCTTTGCTGAGGGAGCGCTCTGTATTGCCTGTTCTCTTCCTGCTTGGACGTCTGTGTCTCTTCCAGCCATCACACTATCCAGCTGATCTAGCCTGGACACATGCGATGCTGCTGTTCCAGCTATATTCGAAATTCGCGCCTGTAGAGACAGAATAGATTCTCCCCTCGGCGGGGATGGTTTAGCCTTACTCCGCCCTCCCTTACGACCAGGCGAGGGGGAGGCTGACTTACGCTTCCTCGTCACCTTCCGCGCACCCTGTGCTTTCGATACGACGCCATCTTCCTCCTCCTCTGGGCGGAATTCACCCGACATCCGTGAGGCTGCTGAAGTGGACGGACGCTCCGGTGGAAGTTTGCGCGGAGACCTGCGGGACTGAAAAGAAGGTACATTGGCTCGCACAGGGATAACACTTCTCCCTCTTCTAGCACTGCTGCGCTTTCTGCATTGGGTTCTTCAAACGAAACCTCCGCTGCCGCGACGTCCATTCCTGCGAGGCATCTTTCCAGCCACTCTTCCCCTCCTTCTTCCGCTGCTCTTTCCAGGACCCTCCGTACCAGCGACTTCATATCTTCTGAGGTAAGCTGGCTCATCTACCGCACCACGGAGCTCTTAACCTAAGCAGGTAAAATTTTCTTGTGCCCTGACCCTCACACCTGTGGGCTTTATATACCCCTCTGCCTCACGTGTATGAGTCATCAGTACACGTGTTTTTCCCGCCCAACTTACACGTTCTTCCCGCTCAAAAACACGTGTAAATCCCGCCTAAATCCTATTCTTCCCTCCTCACATAAAATTGTACTCACTACTGACTCCATTTTTTTTTTTTTTTTTTTTTTTTAAACCTAGAGATTTTTTTTTTTTTAATTAAATACTGTGATAGCCACAATCCCATGTAGTGGGCCCTGATGCTGCCCCCTTTTTCATTCTCCTAGTGTGATCATCACTGACCCTATGACCTGAGAGAGTGGGTAACCGCTCAAAGAGAACCAGGTAATCTGATTCCTGTGGTCCGAGCCAAGGGTGCAGGCAGTGCAATCAAAATGCAGGTTAGGATGAAGGAAAAAAGCTGGGACAGCCGCACTCCAAAAAAACTCCTCCTTTAATTAAAAATCACAAAATACATGCCACAGCAAAAAACAGCACAACAAAAGAAAAGCTGACGTTTCGCACTATGCCTTAGTGCTTCTTCATAGCTCATATGAAGAAGCACTAAGGCATAGTGCGAAACGTCAGCTTTTCTTTTGTTGTGCTGTTTTTTGCTGTGGCATGTATTTTGATTTTTAATTAAAGGAGGAGTTTTTTTGGAGTGCGGCTGTCCCAGCTTTTTTCCTTCATCCTAACCTTCACTGACCCTATGACCATCACATTATTTTATATCAGTTGCAGTTGGTTTATATAGACTACAATAAAAAAATTACAGTTTCAAGCATAAACAACAAGTCAAACTCAAACAGGAGTCTAAACATAAAAAACATAGATGTAAAAAGGTTATTATTACACAATTTTCAAACGGGACGACTGGGAATGGGAATTATAAAAGGACAAAATAAAAGTAGAATTAAGGTAGTTGCTGGTAAACGGGTCTGGGGGAAGTGGAATAGGGAGTAAAAGGTTGGGAAGAGGTGGGCTGGGAAGTGGAGGAGTCATGGGTGGGTTCTTGAAGTAGGGGTAAGAGATTCTGGGTAGTGGTGGCTGGGGCACGGCGGTGGTGGGAGATAAAGGGTTGTTGGTAGGTGTTGAAATGTGGCGGTTGTGGTGCTTGCTCTGGGTGGTAAGGCCTTTGTGGATGCCTTGTGAACACCGGCATGGGTTCACCTGCCAGAGCCGCTTGGACGCACGCCCCCGTGAAGCTCCCAATGGCGATATGGACCTCTATTTTGCGCTCGTCAGGAACTTGGTCCATAAAAAACAAGTTGCTTCTGAGGAAGTTCGCATTCGCATGTGTAGGATCCAAGATGGGATCCTTCCTTTCTATGTCATTCCTTCGCATTGCCCTCATGTCCTCCATGAAGGTGAGCATGGCTGCATCCATGTCCTTCTTTTGTTTTGGATTGCGTTTTGCCCTTGATGCAGGTACAGAACGTATCTGAGGGGTAGAACATTTATTAGTACATTTTATTTAGTCAAGATTTCAACAGAAGTCATTGGATATAGGATACTTACGGGCACACGTGGCATATTTTCGCTGGCTGGAGTAGTGTTGACCTCAGGGCTTGCATTGGCCTCTGACACTGCCATATCCCCCGCAGCCTCCTGATTTGTATCCTCTGCATCAGTGACATCCTCCTCCTCACTCCCGGAGATGTTACTGGCAGTACTGTAAAATATTTGTTGATAGATGGATAAATGATCAATACCGAATAGTTATTACAATACATAGATCTATGTGTATGATTACTTTTGTGTTGAACCCTACACACCACTTTTAACTAGAATTGCGCCTAGATTAAAAGGCTTATCTGTAGGTGCAAGAAATATTTTCTAAACCTACACGGTTTAGGAGATATTAGCAGAAAATATGTAGACAAGGAGTGATTGCGGTGATAAAGGATAGGAAAGAGGACCACTGTGGGGGCTTCGATCTCGGGTAAGTAATTCTTGACCACTGGGCACGAAAACCTCCTTATCACCAGACAAATTGTGAGCTTTCGGTGCTCTCATAATTTCACATTCTAACCATCTTACATTTTTCCCCTATTTATTTTTGGCGCTAGAAAAGCAAAAAGACTGAAAAATCTTTAAAAAAAAAAGTAGTTTCTGTCATATTAGCAGGTTATTTCTCACACACAGCATATGTATACAACAAACTGCAAATCAAAACACATTATGCTATTCATCACGAGTATGGGTCCCCCCTCTCCTATCACACTGTACCAAACGGTGCAGAGAGGAGGAGGAACCGGCGGCATGTAATGACGCCGGTTTGTTTACAAGTGATTGCGCCATCATTGGACGTGCCAGCACGTGGTAATGAGCCACTTCCATTGGCTCATTACCGTGATCCATGTTGCTGCGGGTCCCGCTCGGGCGCGAGGGTACGATTCTCCTGGAGGACGTATTTTGACGCCCTCCCAGATTAAGGGAACCGCCTTGTAGCCGTATTTCGGCTATAGGGCGATTATTAAGTGCTTAATGAGCTAGTATGCTTTGCATACTAGCTTATTAGGCCTTTGTCTTGTAGGGTTTTATTTTTTGCAAAAAAGTATACTTGCAAATTGGAGTTTAGAAGGCCAACTAATTTAATATATGGGATAAGCAATTATTTAAGTTACTTTCTTAAGTCCATCACATTTTTTAGAAAATGGAGCATCTCATAAAACGGTCCATGCTTCTTTTTGCTTCCTCCAGCTCCGCTTCTGCATTTCTGGTCCTCTTTTAGGTCCCGCCTAAAACGGTCCTGAAGAGACCTCCATCGAGTGGTGATTTGGTCTCCTGCAAAGGAACATTAAACACAATGAACTGATAGTACTCCATAATATACGTATACTTTTTGAAACACATATTAGTAATACAGTAGTATCCTGGCAGGTGACGTGGCAGGTGACAATACACAACTTGTGGCAGGTGACGTGGCCAGTGGCCAATACACAACTTGTGGCAGGTGACGTGGCCAGTACACAACTTGTGGCAGGTGACGTGGCCAGTGGCCAATACACAACTTGTGGCAGGTGACGTGGCCAGTGGCCAATACACAACTTGTGGCAGGTGACGTGGCCAGTGGCCAATACAAAACTTGTGGCAGGTGACGTGGCCAGTGGCCAATACAAAACTTGTGGCAGGTGACGTGGCCAGTGGCCAATACAAAACTTGTGGCAGGTGACGTGGCCAGTGGCCAATACAAAACTTGTGGCAGGTGACGTGGCCAGTGGCCAATACAAAACTTGTGGCAGGTGACATGGCAGGTGACGTGGCCAGTGGCCAATACACAACTTGTGGCAGGTGACGTGGCCAGTGGACAATACACAACTTGTGGCAGGTGACGTGGCCAATACACAACTTGTGGCAGGTGACGTGGCCAGTGGACTGTACACAACTTGTGGCAGGCATATGGATGCTGACATATGGATGAACTACAGGTTTTATCATGCCAACCCACCCCCATCCCACATACTGCTTACCACGTATCCTGCGCCTCTTGTTGCTCAGTGTGCTCCAGTCTGGTGTCACCATCTCATAAATCTCCTCCCACTTCAAACTGCTGATATGCTTGTCGCTGTATTCAGCGCATCTTTTGTCCCACAAAGCAGGGAGCGATCCTGAACTAGCTGGATGAGGTGCTCCTGGGAAACATCCTTTGCCATTTTGCTGTTCACTACAAAGCTCTTCACAACAATTTCTGACCAGGCACTAGCCAACATGTGCTGCATAAACACTTCCTGGGTCAAAGGGTATTGTAATATATGCATAGAGCATGCATATTATTAAAGTTTATTCAATTTTGAAATTTTTTCAATATTTTGAGAAAAAACGGATCTGAGCGGCACGGATGTTAAACGGATCGTCCGCTAACATCCGTTTTTTGAACGGAAGAAAAATAGGGTTTTCTCTGTTCAGAAAAACGGAGCTTGACTGAGACGCTAACGTCCGCTATCTCATAGGAAAGCATTGTGGTCCGTTTTTCATCCGTTAACGGATGGAAGAAAAACGGAAAACGGTCTGCACGTGTGAAAGGACCCTAAAGGAGACATTTCACAAGGAAGGACCTCTTTAAAACATGTCTCAGAAATAGCAGGAGTACCTGAAGGAATAAACATATTAACCGTCTCTGTACTAACTGGGTTACCTGACCAGACATTTGCTGGGGTGGGAACTGGTGTTGAATTGAAATGAGATACATATGGCCTGATTTACTAAAAGCAATGCGCTACGCCGGTTCACGCATCTCCTAGTACGCCGGATGAAGAGTTAATTGGGCGCGCGTATGGGCGCCCGTAGCGGCGCACAGCAATGCGCACCACAATAGTAAATGTGTAAATTACCCGGCGTACGCGTATTCGGATGGTAAATCTAAAAATCATGCAGGCGTAGGCGCATTTGGATCAAATTGGGTGTGTCTTGCTAGCCAATTAGTATCTGTCCCTCTTGTTATGTCAAACTACTTGCTATAATATATCTTTCATTGTAATGTATTTTGTGGCTTGATTTTAGTCTCAAAATCTTTTAATCCCAAACCAAAGAAAAGGGTTTTTTTTTAAACACAAGAAATTCCTTTTTTCAGATTTTAAAATGTGTCACTACAGGGCAATTAGTTCCATGATGTAGATTCAGTGCAATGAGCCTGTTAGATTTTCTTTCAATGCGTCTTCCTATTACTGCTTTTGCTGCTGTTTACACTATTTCCTCCACAAA
The DNA here is from genome assembly GCF_905171775.1 of Rana temporaria. Taxonomy (NCBI): domain Eukaryota; kingdom Metazoa; phylum Chordata; class Amphibia; order Anura; family Ranidae; genus Rana; species Rana temporaria. The sequence goes on along the minus strand of NC_053490.1, from coordinate 474,402,779 downwards.
AATGTGTGATTTACAATGTGAATTTGCAATGTGATTTTTTAATGCAGTCATGCGACTGTTGAAAACCATGTGAGAACAAGTCGCACAGAAGTTTGAACAAAGTAGTGCACAAATCTTTTTGCACAATTGTACTCCTGCACGTCAGAACAGATCAATGTAAATCGCACCATCATTTCAGAATAAGTAGTGTTTCAACTTTGTCTAAAAATCTTGCAGCTTTGTAAAGAAAAAGGTCTCCGAAGTCAATTTCATGTTTTTTTGTTTTTATTTGAAACACAAACTCAAAAACAAACGTGAGTGATGGGGATGGGGGGAAATGGCTGTTCAGCTTCCAAACAACCTCTGGCAATCCAGGGTGTTTATGCAGGTCCAAGATGACAGTTCTTGCCTTGTGCCCCAACATATACACTTTTCCCAAAAGAAGATGAGTGGAGGATGTGGAGGTGGCTTTCTTCCAACAGGATCCGTAAGCAGTACCACTCCTGTACAATGACATTGAAATATATATGAGTCTTTTTTCAGAATATCCTTATTTTTATTGCAGGCTATTTGTAGTTTAGTCAATCACTTTCTCATAGTTTAGGAGTGAACCAAACATATTGGTTACTGCAGGGTGCCCCCCCCCCCAAATTACTAGAGGCCCTGCCTGGTGTGACGTCATTTTTGGGCCCTCACCCCGCTTCTAAACCCTCACTTTAATGTAAGATGTCAGTTCCGATAGCAGAACACCCCCCCCCCCCCCCTTCTCCTCTTTAATGTGCCATTTCATTTTGCTTAGGGCCCCAGGGAGGTCAGGATCGGCACTGTATTAACTTCAAGTTGGGCATACAGGACTAGTTAGGTGCATGTTTGTCATTGGGCACCTATAGACTCAGGAGAGCCATGTGTGCATGCTGGTCTTTGTAGTGCCTGCTGTGCATATTTAGGTTTTGGTTGCCAGTATAAATCAATCCCAATGTTAATAAAGATGGTCCTAATTTATGGACTTACAAACAGCTTTGCTTCCTTGGACAGGGAGCTGTGATTGTGCTCCAGGTATCACCTGGGTATCACCTAGAGCCGACTCTATACGGCGCATGCGCAGCGACGTTCGGCTTCTTTCGGAAAGTCGTGACGTCACGTACGCGCCCCTCCGAGGAACGTCAATCAACTAGTTCCGCCCACCGCCTAGGGACGAGACGGGGAGATCGAGGTATGTACGAAAAAAAAAAAAAAGCCAGCCTACCCGCAGTGTAACGGGTCTTACGAATCTATTGTTAGAAATTAGTTTTAGGGGGAACCACCGCTTTAAGGCACACACCTGTGACTGCAGACACTCCTTCTGAACGGGTTTTCCAGGGTCCAATGCTCATGTGCTTATTCAGCTAAAGACAAAAAAACATTATAAATCTCCAAAACGGAACAGAAGTCATTTCATAATAGACAGGTTAGCTCTCTCTAAAAGGGACACACAAACACCTGACAGCTGTTCTACTCCTTCTCCACTCCATGTCTGAAAAGAAAATATGCTGGCCAATTATTTTGGGGTTGTGCTGCCCAGTGGCATCATGTTGATGGCAGCAGACTCCATATAATGCCAAGAACAGGTGACATATATTTCTTAGTGTGTGTCCATGTTATGTATTTCTTTATTTTACTATTCTCAACTAGGTCTGATTACTTACATGTAAAGTATCGCCTGATCATCTCAGCCCGAGTAGCCAATCCTGCCTCAGTGTTCTCCCTTCTCGTGACTGCTGGCTGATGGATCTCAGGCTTCGTCTCCTCAGAAGTGTCCCAGGATTCATTCCTTAACAAACAGATGTTGTGTAAAACCAAACAGGCAAGAATGATCCTGGCACACTTCTGAGGAGAGTACAGGAGTTGCCCCCCAGGCTTAGACAGGCACATGAAGCGGCTTTTGAGTAGGCCAAATGTGCACTCCACAATACTCCTGTTTTTTTTATGTGCCCTATTGTATCTGTGCTCTGCCTGGCTCTGGGGGTACCTGACTGGAGCCATCAGCCATGGCAGTTGGGGGTAACCAGCATCCCCTGCCAAAAGAAAAGTCAAAATTAGTAAATTTCATGTTTGGGAAGTGACTTCCCCACTACATCACCCACAAAAAGTTTCCCATCAAGTTCAAGGTTTACACTATACATGTGCCTAAGGCTGGCCATACATTGTACAATTTTCTTGTATCACTTTCCTTCAGATTTCCCATAACCATATAAACACTTCAAATGTGTTTTCAATCAGGCCCTTGCACTATGGAGTTTAGGTACATCTAATCCAAATTGTTTGAGCAAAGTGTATGGTGTATGGCTGATGTGGTCAAAACTTTGTGGAAAGTCAGCCCAGATTTGTTATTGTAGGTTGACCTTAAACAGGTAAGCTGATTGGTTTATATGCAGAAGTGAGACTTATTTTGCAATCTCCAGTTTGTGGAAAATAAGGGTTTCATTTCCTTAAGCTGGGGATTGCAATGTCAGCCTTACTTCTGCCTACAAACCAATCTTCATCAAGGTTTAAGTGCCAACACTTCTTTGAACAAGCTGAGGTGAGAAGCTGATTGGCGACCATGCACAGCGGCAGCAGATTCAGAGTGCACCAGTATAATATACCCCAATGAATGCCATTCCTGTCAACCTAGCAGAAGTAAATCAGTGTTCATGAACCCCATCCTCATGGCCCACTAACAGGCCAGGTTTTCAAACATCACAGGTGATCTCATTTGCTGCTCAGCGATTGCAGTATTGTAGTCTGCATCTCCCCAAGGTAATACATAAAACCTGGCCTGTTAGTGGGCCCTGAGGACAGGGTGATTACATTAAACGGTGTAGATTTGGTTAAGCAAATGTTTTGTCATTATATCTTACCAATGAGCCATCCTGAGGGCATTTGGCTACTCTCAAATTTCCGAAAAAGGGCAGTCTGGTGAAGAATAAATGCATCATGGCATGACCCTGGAAAACCCGTGCGCGCACTCATTATGCGCTGTCTGGCGTCACATACGACCTGGACATTCAGGGAGTGGTACTGCTTACGGTTCCTGAAGTCGACTTCACATGTCCTGGGGGGCCTGATAGCAACGTGGGTACAATCAATGGCCCCCAGGATCTGTGGAATTCCTCCACGTGCGTAGAAAGCCACCTTCACATCATTCCACTCATCTACAGTTTTTGGCCAGTGTATAAATTGGGGCACAAGGTCAATAATGGCATTAATGACCAGCATAAACACCCTGGACACCGTGGGTTGGCTGATTCCCAAGATCGAGCCAGAGGTTGTTTGGAAGCTGCCACGGCCCAAAATATACAGGGTGGTCATTAATTTTACCATGCCAGGAACTGCCTGGCTTCTTGCCGTTGTTGGCTGTAGCTTCTCTTCAATCAGCCCATAAAGAAAATGTATAGCTCCTTTGGTAAGTCTGAACTTGGTCCGAATTTCATTGTCCCTCATATTTTCTAGAACTTGCCGTTCTGGAAACTGCCGAGGCTGCCGAATGCAGGGTGTAGCAATCCTTGCTGCCTCTTCCTCCCTCACTTCGTTCTGTATGGCATGTTGAACAAGACATATAGCAGCAGCCAGCACATGTTCTGCGTCTGCCATTTTAACTTCCCCAAAAAAAAGTGATGAAAAAATGCGGTATTTATGCGCACATAAATGCGCGGCAAATTTCCGCGCCGATCACTATGCGCGCGCATATTCCCCCGCCAAAATTGCGCACGAAAAGTAGCCACACCCTGGTCTTGTATAAAAAATACACTGTTTGCTCTTCATTCTTTCTTCTGGATGCAGAGTTGTGACTACTTGCCAAGATTGAGTGTAAAGGTAAGTCACATATTTAACAATAACCTGCTTGAAAGAATCCCTTCATTACCATGTGCTTCCACTGAACATTTCCCTAAAGTGTTTTTCTTTGATAACAATTTTTAATTTGGTTATCAAAACCATGCTGTGGCTAGGAAATGTCTTTTGTTGTGAATTTTTTCCCCCCCTCCCCCCAAAAAATATGTGTGTGTATAATTAGTACACTCACTGCATGTAGCTTACATATTAGCTATGTGGCTTTGGGTTGTTTTCCAAACTCTTTAGGAGACATGGCACCCTCTGCACCCCCCTTGATTGGAGTTTGCTAGCTCTTCCTGTTCTTTGTTTTCAGAGAACAAAGGTTTAGTTTTAATCTTATTTTCTATTTTTTTTCCACAGATCGATCATTAGTGTTTGGGCATTTAGCCCCTCCCCCTCCATTTGTTGCTGCGTTGTAAGTTCCTCCTCCAATCTGGTTGGCTAACTCTTCCTGTTCTTTGTTTTCATACAACAAAGGTTTAGTTTTAATCTTATTTTCTATTTTTTTACACAGATCGATCATTAGTGTTTGGGCATTTAGCCCCTCCCCCTACATTTGTTGCTGCGTTGTAAGTTCCTCCTCCAATCTGGTTGGCTAACTCTTCCTGTTCTTTGTTTTCATACAACAAAGGTTTAGTTTGATTCCTTTTTGGTTTATTTACAGAGCTGAACTTGTCATCATGGCTCCCCCCACCAGAAGGGCCAGGAGTGCGAGGCTGGCAGCCCGTGGTGGACGAGGAGCGACCAGAGGACAAGGGCCACCTTCTCCAGGGGAGGGTTCCTCCCGCATGCCCCCATTTTCGGAGCAGGAAAATCGTGTACTCGTCACCCAGTACATACTGCACCGTGCAGAGCTCCGAAATCTGGGCACCTCACGTGCGGGTGCTCCCCAAAGGGAGCAACTCTGGCACCAAATTGCTGAGGCAGTGGGAGGCCGTGTTCGCTGTACCGCTGACAAGGTGCAAAAGCACATAAATGACCTGTTGGGGATACTGGGCACGTGGGCTGGCCAGGGGTATGTGACGAGGCAGGGTGTGGCTCTATCACACCTTGGACGCCTTACAGATTTTCAAAGGCAATTGCTGGATATCATCAGCCTGGATACTGTTGTTGGTCTGGATTCTCGGGATGACACTGATGATATCCAGCAAGGTAAGTTACAATCACATGTACCATTTAAAAAGTCTGTCTTGAGGTGGAAACATGTTGGATTTCTTAAATTTTCCTGTTTTTGGCATTGCAGCCTCCAGTCCGTGGGCATCTCACCCTGTCAGCCCCTCTGGCCAGCCACAACCCCATGAGCCGCCCACACCGAGTGACCAGGTCCCCCCTGGTAAGTAAGCAAATGAGCTCTGCTTTGTGTGCCCAAAATACAACAGTAAGCGGAAACTTACCTTTTACCTTACAAATATCTCGACAGCAACACACCTGCAGGAGGAGGAGTCTGCGGCGGTGAGCACCTTCCCACTGCACCAAAGCCAGGAGGAAGATCTAGGTTAGTATGTTTTGAACTGCCAACGCCCCATATGCTTGTAGATAGAAAGTAATTTGGTGGTGGGAGGGGGGTAGGTGGGTGCTCATGCTTTATCTTCTGAATTCAGTGAATAGGGTGTCCTCCATTGCAAAGCAAACACTCACACATATCTTGAGGGCAAAGGCCTCTTTACTGGTGGTTTTGGGCTGATTTGTCAGTGGCAAGATTTTCATTTGAAATATTTGGCCACATGATTTACAAAGACAAAATGGGCAAAATGTTTGTTTGTAATGAAAGTTTTTTTGGGATGTTTACTTACTTTTCTTTGTTTGTTTGAACTGCAGATCCTGAGTTGAGTATGGCGGCTGCTGCTGTAGTGGGGGACGATACTGCATCCAATGTGGAGGTATGTGTAAGTCAGAAACTGTGTGGGGAACATTGAAAGGAGTCCTATGTACTTGTTGTAATGCCAGGCTTTTGAAGACAATGCAGCTGCTCCTGCTGACTTGCCTTCACAACTAGGGTTGCCACCTCATCCCTTTAAAAAGAAACACATCTGAATTACACCGGTTCTGCGGCTGATTAAGGAGGTAATTAAACTCACTTGGTGCCTTATCTGCATAAAATTAGCCCCAGAATCTGTGTAATTCAGATGTGTTCCTTTTTAAAGGGATGAGGTGGCAACTCTATTCACAGGTGCTAAGTTCAATAATGAATCTTCTTTGCCACAAGTGTTTACATATAACCTTTATATTTGTGGCGTGCCCACAAATCTACCTTGTACATTGATCCATCAAGTTGTTTTTTGGAAATGGGATAGTGACTAATCTTAAGCATCTGGGCATGTTAATAGTATTCAAAATTCATCTTGTTGCAAACATTTGTTTGAAGTCTCCTGTACTAAGTAACGCAGCCTTGAACATGTTCTATTTTTGGGTCAAATGGCACCCACTTTTACTAATGTTTGTGTGTTCAGCAATGCAAAGGATTTCTTGTCTAATTGAATCTTTTTGTTTTTCTTTCTTTCCAGCCCACATTGGAGGCAGCAGAATCAGCACCCCTGCCACCTGGGCAAAGACAACTTATCGATCTTGGTGAAAGGTTGGCTGCCCAGGCGGAGAGATTATTGGAGCAAGGTAGGCCTTCTACGCAAATTAATTATGTAGACAGGACACTGGAGCTCCTACAGCAAGACTTGAGCCAACAAGCTCGGGACCGTCAGCAATTGCAAGAGCAATTGGAGCGTAGGGACCAGAATCATGCTGCCCAACTTGCCCTGTTGACTTCAGCTATGACCAACCAGACTGAAGTCCTCAGGCAAAGTCGGGGCCTGCGTTTAGCGGTACAGCAATTAAATGCAACAGTCGCCAGATGCTCTCACAGCAGGACCAGTAGCAGTGAAGAGCAAGGTGTTGTGTTGCTACAAGATGAGCCTGTTGCCAGGCCAGGGCCTACAAGCCAGGGGTTGGCTGATTCTGAAGTTCCACCGGTGGACCCTCCCTCACAATTGGATTCACTCCTCACTTCCTCACCTGCCCCCACAGACCCTAACACCCAAACACACCCTTCTGATCCTTCCCGTTCACATAGTTCTACCATGCCCCCACCTGACCAGCCTAGATCTTCACACACAGCACCTACCTCCACTCCACTCTTCTCCTTGCCCTCTGCCACACACACCTCCAGACACACACAACCTGACCTCTCCTCCCCTGGTTCAACTTACACTACCCCTCTTCACGAAAGCCCAAATCTTTGCTTTTCCTCCCCAAAATGTAGGTCCCTCTAGTTTACCCCTTTTTAGCTTCCCCGTCAACCCCCAAAGTTACACTCCCCTCCCTGGTTACAACTATTTTGTGGTGCCCCAATCCACCTCTCACACCTTCCCCACCCCTCAGGCACAACCCCAGTCCATTAACCCCCCACTCCAGCAGTTAGCCACCATACAACTGCCTCAGCAGATGGCGCTGCAGCAGCACCAGATGGGCAGGCTCTTCGACCCCCAGCGGGAACCAGAATAATCTAGCACCTGCTTTTCTTATTTGTATTTTTGTGTTTAACAAATGATTAAAATTTGATTTTGAATAGGAGGCTTCCCTTTGTGTTTCTTTTTAGTTACATATTTCACTCTGTAAATGAAAGTCCACATACACACTATTATATTTTTGAGATATATATATATTTTTTTATTTTAATTTGGTTAAATTATTGAAACAAACGAGAAGATGAGCACAAAGCTTAAAATGGGTTATCTTTGTTTGCTTATTAAATTTAAAAAAGAACAATTGGTTACTTGAATCTAGTGAATTGTTTGTTCACTTACTTTTTCCCTTCCATTTCCCTTTAAAAAGTTTTTTTGTTTCTCTGAATTTCTCACTTCCTGTTTCTCCTCATTAAGGTGTTCAGGAAGCTGTTCTTAAAGACTTTCCACCACTACAATGATGGTGGGAACCTTTCTGAGGATAAACAGGAAGTGAGAAATTCAAACAAAGAAAAAACCATTTTGAAGGGAAATGTAAGGAAAGGGTTGAAAATAATAAACAAACCTACAACCACGTATAAAATTTAGCTTTGTATGCAATATGGCAGGCACTTACACTACCGTACATTTTTTGGGTAAAGATGCCTGGGGCCTAAAAGGTCTGCCATTGCTGGAGTGTTCAGGAGGGGAAGATATGATTGTGCCAGTTAGGCGCAGAATACCATCGTAGCCTAACTGACCCTTTGCCAGTCTTCTTAACAAATACTATTGGAGTTCTTTACAAAAGGTCAATCCTGTTTGCACTAAAAGTGCAGTTGCTGTTGATTCAAAGGGGACATGCAAGGAACGTAAGAACCAGCATTTGAGCCTGCAAATGATTGTCTAAAACATTCAGCAGAGCTTCCCCCTCATTTCAGATCTACAGCGACTGCACTTGTATTGCAAAGTTGAGTTCACTTTCTGATACCTCCTAAACCCCCTTTGACCACTGAGAAGTCTTCACAAACTTGAACACACCAAACCTAACTTTTGTCAATGATTTTGGCCTAAGTTGATACCTGGCAAGTTTGAAAAAGACACAGGCAGGTGCATTTTACCCTTATTTTTAACTAATTGTGTTTTTTTTAACAAGGTTTTTACACAAATATTGTATGAGCTGAAATCCCTTACACACATTAACCTAGAAACACAACAACTTTAAAGGTAACAGCTGTCCTTTTTTTGTTTGTTTGATTATTGCCATCTAATCACCTGCGAATGCTCTAAATCTGCCCATTGTGCCTCAAGCTAGCAGACGTGGGCAGATATGTATGTGTTTTGTACCTTTTTACCAGAGTGTTCCAAATCAACATAGAAAAGGACATATGATAAAGAAAGTGAGGAGAACTTTTTGGAAAAAGTGAATTTTAATTTCACAAAAATTTAAAATTCTAAAACAATATTTAAAAACATACAAAAAAAAACAACAACCTCCCTCAACGCCTTTCAAGGGCAGCCAGCCGCTCTTCGTGCTGCAGGAGCATCGCCAGCATCCTCTCCAGAACTGGCCCTTGAAAAAAAGAAAATGAAAAAGTTCAATCCTGAGTCCCTCTTGGGGCAAATCTGTAACATCCAGAATTGTGTCTCAGTGGTTGTTTTTGAACAATTGAGAGAGAGAATAACGTGACACAGCCTTAAACTAGTCACTTAGAGAAAGATTCAGGACCAATTGCGCCCGTGTAACTTAAGCCCTTTACGTTACACTGCCGCAAGTTTTCAGTTTTAGTGCCCGATCCACAAAGACCTGGAAACTTGCGTCGGTGTATCCTAAATACGTCCGTCGCAAGGTGGTCCAACTTGAATGGGCGGGTACCATTTAAATTAGGCGTGCTCCTGCGCCGGGTCTACTGCGCATGCTCCGTTCCAAACTTCACACTGTGCTTATTGCAAAATGACGTAATTTATGCGTTTGGCAACGTGAGTAGCGTACCTCAGTATTCCCGGACGTGTTGCGCTAACGACGGCAAATTTGGATTTTTGACGCGGGAACGATGGCCATACTTTACACAGCAATACGTTTGCTGTGTAAAGTTAACGCAACCAAAACCACTGTAGCTAACGCAACAAACTGTGGTGGATCGCCGTAATTCGTCATTTTCACACCTGACGCTGGTTTACGATGCAAACTCCCCCCAGCGGCAGACGCAAGATTGCATCTTAACATCCAACAGTGTAAAACAATTACACCTGTCGGATCTTCTGCCTATCTATGCGTAACTGATTCTATGAATCAGTCGCATAGATACTCTGAGAGATACTCCGTTGTATCTGCGCTGTGTATCTGGCCCTTAACACGTTCATTTAATCTTCAAAGTTGGGTCAGTAAATTGCTGTCATTCACATGTGAAGTCAAGTAGAAGCTGACCCAAATCTAACCCGACACACCTAATTTTACCTCCAAAATCATGACCAATCTATTTTTTCTGGACTACAATCCTAGGGTGTCCATCTGCGTGACTCACTGTGCCCCTGACTAGACTGTTGTTTAACATGGGAGTCTATGGAAGGGGTGGCTGACTCTGAAAAATGAGAGATCCACAGCTGTAGGTCGCTGTGACCCCCCAAAAATTTACACTGGTAGAGGAAGAGTAGGGCTACGTGTGTGACAAATTTTGGGGTCCAGGGGACCTACGACTGGGTGGTTCCAGGTCCCCAAATTCCGGGAGATCAAGCACTAAAAGATGACTCGAGTATAAGCCGAGGGGGGCATATTCTGCACAGAAACATGTGCTTGAAATCTCGGCTTATACTAGAGTATATATGTTACCTATTTAGTGTTCAGAATAGAAGTGTTTGTACATTTCCTGCCCTATAAATACATGTTCCACAACAGGTCAGTTTTAATCTAGTATAAATAGAATCAAGGGACTGCCTTAAAGAAAGGCTCTGTGAAAGGTGGTCATCAAATAATACATTGGGTGAAGAAATCAATCCTTCGGAACCACATTGGCCAAGATTTATGATCCTTGTATATACCCCCCTGCAAAGTGAAGGTTTAACAAAGATTCAACGAATTCAAAACCAGAGATGTTCTGCTGATGTTTGTCACCAGGCCTGTGTCCTCTATTTTTGGCACACAAACACACCTGAAAACCCTTTGCCAACTATTAGGAGGGGGGGGGGGGGGTTTTTAAGAAAAGTAAATCCTAAAATACACAGGTGGATAGAATTATTCTTGGGGAGGAAATTAGAAGCAAAAACCACACCTCTCTACACAGGCAGAGAAACATCAGAGGGTGCGAGACATCTGCTGTGTGCTGAAAGGATCTCCATTTGCCAGGAAGGTGAGATTTTGGCTTCACCTATTCACAGTTAGTTAGACTAAAATTATAGATTGTTTAGCTACTTACGCACTAACTAGATTTGGCAAAGTTGTGTTCCCTAAAACTAAGTCCGTGGGCAAATTTCAACCTACTTCCAAAAAAAGACACAAAAATTAAGATGAACAGTTTGGTCGTTGATTTAAGAAGTTAAGGCAGGTGACATGACATCTGCAACACCCTAGGGATAGGGCAATCAAATGGAGTCAAGTATGGTGAGTGGACTGTTTGCTTGAAATCAGGCAAACAAATATACATTTAAAGGCATTCTTTCCCCCGAACTTGCCAAGCAATCTGATTTAGAATAACTCCCAAAATGTAGAGTTTCCAAACTGGTGCAGCTCTGCATAGAAAACAATTACCTTCCATGTCTTCTTGTCTGAGCTCAACTCATAAAGCTGAATTTCCAAGCTGACTGTCACATGATTCTGCGCAGACTAATAAATAACCCCCATTGGGACCACTTAGCAGCCACTAGCAATGTGCTTTTAACATCGAACTGGTTTTTAGAACTGGCCATTTTGCTTGGCTTTAAAAGCACTTTGGTCAAGATTCTGATAGAATTGCGGTGGCTTAACATATGGCCTTAAAGTTACCCCCGCCGCAAGTTTTACAGGCAAGTGCTTGATTCACAAAGCACTTGCCTCTAAACTTGCGGCAGCATAGCGTAAATCAGTCAGGGGCAAGGCCGCATAATTCAAATGGGGCGTGTAACATTTAAATTAGGCACGTTCCGGCGCCAAACGTTCTGCGCATGCTCCATTAAGAAATTTATGGCCCTGCTTGGCTTGAAATTACGGCACACCAACGTGTTTTTAGAACGGCAACGTGCGTAACGTACTTTTGTATTCCCGGACTTCTGACGCCCCAAAAAATTTTAAAAAAACATCAACACAGGAATGACGCCCAAACTTTAACATGGCTGGTCTAAATCTAAGCCATGAAATAGCAGGCTTAGGATTGGGACCGGAAAAACCCACTAGCAACGACGTAACAGAATGCGACGGGCGCGCGTACCTTAGTGTATCGCAGTAAAAAGATAATTAGCATACCCAACGCAGAAAACAACGCAAACTCCAGCCAGCGGGCGCCAAAGTTTTTCACCTACGATCCCAAGGCGTACGCCTGTTGGATCGAAGCAAGAATCCAACGTCTCTTGGTTTGAGGATTCAAACTAAAAATACGACGCGTCAAATTCCAAATTACGCCGGAGGATCAGCAGATACTCCGGCGTACTTGTTCTGTGAATCTGGCCCCCTGTGCGCACAGTACACAACGCTCTCAACCCACCACAACAGATTCAGCTTTAGTGAGCTTTTGCCACTCCCGCAACACCCCAGTGTGAAAAGGCACACTGGAATGAAGGGGAGGCTGGTTTCATGCATCTTTACACATCTAAAGCACCATAAAACCAATACTTTTGCAAAGGGCTCTCTAAGGCAGCAAGCTACATCACCCCCCCTCCCCCAAAACAAAAGGGACAAAGGGAAAAAGGACTTGCGTGGTTCCCAAGCCACCTGGGGGGCTCTCTCCTCCTGCTCTTCCTCCTCCTCCACATCCTCCTCTTCCTCCTCATCATCATCCTCCTCTTCCTCCTCCACTTCCTCATCATCCTCCTCCTCCCCCACTTCCTCGGCTCTGTCCAGTGTTCCACCTGCATAAATAAAAAGCAAAAGACAAAAAATGAGTCAGGACAGCACACTCACACACTCTTGTCCCTTAATGTGCAAAAGGGTACTTACAATCTCCTCCAGAGACGCCAGGGTCCTCTTCCTCCTCATCATCCTCCTCTTCCTCCTCATCATCCTCCTCATCCTCCTCTTCCTCCTCATCATCCTCCTCTTCCTCCTCATCATCCTCCTCTTCATCCTCCTCTTCCTGTGTTCCACCTGCATAAAAAAAAAAGCAAACGACAAACACAGATCACACAACTAATCAAAGGATTGTGGCAATTTGACAACAATACACTAAGGGGAAACAATAGACTAAGAGGATCATTTCTTAAGCTGGACAGTGCAAAAACAAAATCAATTCTGCATAGAAACCAATCTTCTGGCATCTTTTGTTGCTTAAGGTTAGAAGAGGATTGGTTTCTCGGCAGAAGTGAGTCTGATTTTGCACTGTACAACTGTAGGATCAACAAAAAAGTACATTCCAACTTACTAGTTTGGCCAGGAGAGGTCGGGCCCACCTCTGCCGCCACTGCCCCCTCCACCTCTTGATCAGAAGCGTCAGCTACATGAAGGAAAACAAAAACAAAGTTAAAACCAGTTAAAAGTTCCTACGTTACTATCCCCTCAAAATGCTAAATGTTACACTAATCATGTCTGGGAAATGGTTGAGTCTCCTAAAAGAAGACCTGTTGGCTCTTCTTGCCCCTGTAGGCTTTTTTAAGTGCTTGTCCACTATGTCCAAATCCCCGTTGGTCAGACTCTGGACTTGCAGCTAGTGAACAAACCCTGGCCATTCCTCACTGGCTGTGTTGTAGGCCATGAGAAACACAAAAGCAAAGAGCCATTCATCTCTAACCTTGCTGGATCATGCTAACCCTCTGTCTCTTGTAATGCTTTGGTGCCTCTACATGTTGACCTTTTTTCCAACAAGCGCAGAATGCACTGTGCAGCACTCAGTGCATTGCAGGGGGTTTGTCGGGGTGAAACCACAACAAACACTCTGCAAATGAGTGTTATTGGCCCAAAAGAAAAATCTGACAATCTTTGGGCAACACTCATGCCCAAGTCCATCCTGATTGGGGACATCAAGGCGGAAAATGCATGCCCAATCCCTCCCTAACAAAACACCAAAACCCAACATACAAATGCAATCTAGTGCAAGCAACTTACAAGTATTGGAGGGCGGCTGGGCCTGGTCACCTTGCTCTGTACATAAAGAAGAGAATGAGCTGTTTATACTATACAACAAGATAGAGCAAAATACAGATCCAAACACACCAGGCTGATGAAATAGTGCTTACCATGAATGATTTCGAGCTGTGGATAAGCTGCCCCTGCAGCTACATAACTTAGGCAGGCGGTCCGCCTGCCTGCGGGGGAGATGACCAAAGTTACCTTTGGAAGGTGGCCAGCGGCTGTGGCTAGGACAAGAGAAAACAAAAATATCAACAAATGACACACCCAGAGTATAAAACACATCCCTTACTCCAAATCCACAGCACAAATTCTCCTGCAAAGTTACTACACCAGACTTCATCACAAAGCTCATTTGTAAACAACTTTAGAGTATATTGACTTACCACTAATTTGCCTGCAGGCGAAGCGGAGGAAGTCCTCCCTCCGCCTCCTCAGGTCGGACCAACAGTGCTGTATTTGCAGCACTGTTGGCCGTGACTGAAATTGGTGCCACAGCCGCCTCTTGACCACCCTTATTATCCCCCGCTTGGCATCATTGGACCGCCTGCCGTCGTATCCCTTGATTAAAAAAAACTGTGGGGGGAACAAAAAGGAAAGAAGTTAACATTTCAACACATCACCATAATATAAAAATTGGCAAACAAGACAAACCCACACCATGAACACAATCTTGCTTTTGTTCACTATCCATACATACACATATGTACTGTATGTTGTGTGTATATATATCTTTACCAAGCAGTGGATCCCAAAAAAACACAGCTCACATAATGTTCAATTTGTATTATTTTGAAACAGGAGCCAGGGGTTTAGACATTAAGGGCAACGTCACTACAGATCCAAGTGTGAAATGCAAGGAATCATTCTAAATGGCCTTTTCCGTTTTACATTGCAACCTTCGATTACGTGCATAATCCATTGCAGGATAATGTTTGTAATCCAAAGCACACACATATCAAAGCGTGTTGACCCCATCGAAGTGCATGTAAATGTATAAAAATGGTTCCACATTTACATCCACATGGCATGCATGCAATACCACTTGTGTCCATAAGTGTGGGGGGGGGGGGGCGCTGGAGAGACTTTAAAATACTAGGAATGGCTCCTAAACACATTTAAAAAAGACATATATAATCCACTGCGGATTCCCACATCCCACCCGACTCGCACAGCAGTTCACTCTGCCATATGCAAACTGCTTGGGAGTGTCATACAATAGTAATGACACGTCCTTTTCAGCTCGCACTGCAAAGTGACATGACTGGACATGAATCATATTGCATAGGTGTGAACACCTATGCGATTCTGGTGTTGACCAAAAAATGGGTCCTGTGCGTGTTTGGTCGAAAGGAGATGCAATTTCAGCCATACAGTTTGTATGGCTGAAATCGCATGTGATCTGAACAGCAGTGCGGGGCTAATCACTTGCGATCACTAATGTGAACCAGCCCTAAGTTCATTCAGCCTTAGGCTTGATTCACACCTATGCATGTATATTTGTAGCGTTTTTGCGTTGCTTACTGCGTTTTGACATTTGTTTAAAACCACAATTTAGTAAAAAAAAATTCGGCTTTGTTTTTTTCGGGATTAAACTGTGTGGCAAGACTGGGCACAGATGACAGGAAATATTATACTCTACATTGTGACATCAAAAAGAAAAATTCACAAATTGGGGTTCCATTCACTTTAAGGAAGGATGGTAGGGGGCGTGTCCATTGTCTACATATATTTGAGAGCTGTATTTGCATGTCACAATGGTGAAAAGTGTGTGTTTCTCTAATATATACATCTTATATATATATATATATATATATACATCCATACATATACATAGAGCTATAATGTATGTATATGTAGAGAACTAAAGAAGGAGGAATGTCTGTGAGCTGATAGAAAAGTGGGGAACAAGTAGACAGGTGTGTATTTTGAGGCCTAAAGAGTTCAAAATGTGTGTATATATATATATATATATATATATATCTATCTATATATACACACACGTGCAAAATTCAATTAGCAAAATTAAATTAACATACTTTGGCAATCAGCAGCATTTCAGCCCTGGAAAACCCTGAACGAGGCATCTTGTCTTTAATACCCAGCAGGACTTGCAACTTCCTGTAGATGGTGTGTGTTTTTTCCTGTATGGTGCCCGCCCAATCAGAAAACATGTGTGAAATTAAACTGTAGCTACAAGGTGGCTCTAGAATGCTGGGAGGACATCCATTGTCGTCCTTAGTTACTTAGGCCACTGGGGGGCGCGCAAGCGCCACCAAAAGCGAACTGTGTACCTAGCCCATCTCTAGACAGCTTATGCCCATACATGTGCAATTATGCGCATACCTAGTGCCCGCAGGTGTACAGGTACGCGCAATCGGCTGTTACACTGACAATAACGTGCATCTGTGTGTAAACACACAGATCCATGTCCTCTCAGGGAGAGGAGACTGATCAGTGTAACTTGTACATCTGGAACACAGCTCAGCCACCTCTTTGTCAGTCCCCCTGCCTTCACAGTTATAATCACTCCCAGGGTACACATTTAACACCTTCCCTGCCAGTCACATTTATAACACTGTTCGCTGTATCAATGTGAATGGTCCCATTACTACTCCAATAAATTTTACTTTTTTAAATCGGTGCAGTGACGCATATGCGGTGTTGCTAATAGTTGTTCTGCTGAAAATGCAGCCTGAGCCTGGTCCTCTCCCCCCATGTCCAAGCAGCGCCACAGCCACTCACTACCACCTTCAGCCTCAGCCCTCTCAAGCACCCTGCGAACTAAGGACTTCATGACAGGGGAGCTCCGATCCTAATAGCTGCTGTGAGCTCTGATTCTATTTGCCTCAGGGGCTGCTGTGAGGAATTCTGTCACACAAGTGGCTTATATAACCTCCAGCCACCTGTGCCCTCACGTTGTTCCCGCTCAAAGCCCCGTGACAATAACTCTCTTATTTTTTTTATTATTGAATATTGACAAAATTCAGAACAAAAACTTTATAATCTGTATGGCGATCACAATCACATGTTGCGGGCTCCTTATTGTGCCCACTGCTCATTCTTAAAAACAAAAAAATATATATATACACTTTTTGTGATTTTGTGAACAAAATTAGGAGAATGGTACATATTGGCCTAAACTTTAAAAAAAAACACACACACACATATATAATGATAATCAGTAGATAAAAAATTAAATGTATTTTTTCATATTTTTAATTTTTTTTAATTTGTCTAGCTAAATATATATATATATATATATATATATATATATATATATATATATATATATATATATATATATATATATATATATTAATAATAACATTTATAGAAATAATGATTACTAATTTGTTATGCTATGATAATAATTTATTGTTTAACGATGCTAATGTGTCTTTGAAGACTCAAACTGTTCTAAACTTATTGTGAAATAAATATATATTTAATTTAAAAAAAATTTTTTAGTGTGTATTAACTCGCCTGATTTTTATTTAGAGCCTTGAAATAAATGTATTTAAAGTAATTTCTTATGTTCAAAAAATTAAAAAAAATTCTATAATAAATAAATATTTGTTATAAATCAATTTTTGTAATGTACAACCTAACCTGATAAAGAGAATATTAGGATTTGTTATATCGTTTATAAATTGCATAAAATACATTTTAAATTATATATTAATTTAACAATAACCTGCAACAAATCAGATACCGAAAAAATGTATTATGATCTGGAAAGAACAAGTAAAGAATAATAACATAACTATTTCAAATCAATATGTTGAAAAATTTAAATAAATATTAAAAAAATTAAGTTTATTTTTCATCATTCCATCTAATCTTCAACCCTATATGAGGGAAATTGTGTCATGTGCATTGACACTGCCATTTTTTTATCCGGTCTTTCTGAAGCTGCTATATAGTTCCTCTTTCGATTTCCACGTCGGTGTTGTTTTTCCGGCAGCAACACTCACAATAGTTTTCATAATGTCATATAAATGATCATGACATACAGGCTCATATATTTTACGAACAATCCATTTCTTCCTAGAGCGTGGGTGCTCTAAAGATGTTCTTTTTGTGCCCAGCTCTTCAGTTTTCTTAGTAGGTCTATGAACTATGACTTGGGAATGACCAACATTTGTGTTGTGTGAAAGAACGGACAGCTTTGTTTGTGCCTCCATCGAGTTCATCCTGTAATGTAGACGTTTGCTCCTATATTTAAGAACACTGGAATGAAAGGTTTCAATTGCACCAGTGCGACAGTACAGCACCAAATGAGGGACATAATTTTTCAATTTTGTTGATAGTACAAAATCCTCAAGTTGCTTGAATTCTGCTCTGGGTTGTACTAGCCATTCTACATGGACATCAAAGTCAGATATTGGAGTATGCTGACAGTAATTTTTTTACACCTTCCTCCTCCCACTCATGTATGTTGCGTACATGGTACAGCAGGGATGTCCACATGCTCCAGAAAATATCAGTATCACATTTACAGTGCCTACTACACCAGTAGAAGTGGTTAATAACAGAAGCAATCCAAAATTGCAATTCTTTACAAGCAGCTTTCTTGCTGGCCTCTTTTCATTGATTTGACGTAATGCCAAAGGTCATACTGGTGCATAATGTGGCTATAGTCCTCTCTCATTTGTTTTTGAATGCCAAGATGTCTATCTGTTCCTATAATTTGGACATCATAGTTTTCAGCAATAATGCGGTCCAGGCAATTCTGAAATGCCATTTTTTCCATGGCAACGGACGATGTGGTCTGAGTCACCTGCACCGTTTCTAAATCAATTATTATTTCGAAATCCAGTTCCATCATGGTATATGTACAATATTTTGCCAAAAATCCTGGGCTATCGCACTGTCCGTAGCCGACTAAGAAAAAACAGAATCTTTTTGCATTTTGGATTTTATTCGATTTTTTTCTTCAGCCCAAGCATGGTCAATTCCACTGTAGATAAATCTTGTTAAATATTTGTGATAGGCTGCTTTTGAAAAAATGGGAATTTTACATAGATCCATCATTTCCTTTACTGTGGTAAATGAAGATCCACTGCAAGTAATGGCCGATGCAAGAATTACATTACCAGCAGCAAAAATTTTTATTTTTGGTTGACTTTCCCAAAGTAGATTTTGGTGTTTTTCTTGGCAAGTGACATACACTTTCAGTAAGCTTCCAACTATTGCCTTATCTAAATTAATTACTTTTTCAAAACATTCCTCTTTGGGGAAACGTACATGATCAAATAATTTATCGAGACAAGATTCAAAGACAATGAATTTTCTTTCATCAACCCATACACTTTCAATAGGATGTGTAAGAATGGTATTTCCCATGTTAAAACTTCTTTCGGCCATTGAAATATCAGTTTCTGAAAGTTGTGAAAAATCTGGTACATAATTTTCATCCAGGGTTGTGTTTGGATCCAATGAGGTATTAATTGTATCATTTGTATCCATACAAACGATGGGATCATCTTCTTCCAAATTTTCAGCATCATTTACACAAATAACAGTGTTACCTGCTGATTCTAAACTCGGTGTCAACGATAGGATAAAATGGCACTGGAACAAGACTTGGTTCAGCGGTTAAACAAATTTGTGTCGCACTAGTGGCAGCTTGCGTAAAGTCACCATATGACAATGTGACATCATTTTTAATTGGGGTGATTTGTAATTCTGAAATTTAATTTTTTCTTTTTAGTAGATTTTAACAATCGAGGGTCGACTATAGGACAGGACACTGAATAATCATCATCTTGGCAGATGTCATGGCAACTGGCAAGAAATCCATATGATTTCTCTGAAATGGAAGAATTAAAATCGTCGGCTATGGTTTGGGTATCCAATTCAGATTTAGTAATCTTATTTTCCAAGTCTGATTGATGACAAGGGCAGCAGCAGGCAACTTCCTTTTTTTTTTAAATACAGTTCTAGATCTGTCATTTGGAAAAACTGACGGAGCTACATTGTTTTTCAAAACTGTATTTTTTTTTCCTGTAATAGGAGTCAGCAGAAAAATGAGCAGAGCACATTCTAAACCGATCTCCATTTGTGTCCTTAAAAATTTTGTTTGCAGCTAATGTAAGGTCTTCATCTTTCAAACTACTATTTTGATCAATTCCAAATTTTTAGGAAAGATGTGGAGTTTCAGATCCAGATATTAGGGGCCAGATCCACAAAGAGGCGGCGTAACGTAAAAATTCCCATTTGTTACACTGCCTTAAAATTTCTACCTAAGTGCCCGATCCACAAAGCACTTACCTAGAAATTTTCGGCTGTGTAACTTAAATTCCGCCGGCGCAAGGCGTTCCTCTTCAAATGGGGGCGATTCCCATTTAAATTAGGCGCGCTCCCCTGCGGGCCGTACTGCACATGCTCGTGACGTCATTTTCCCGACGTGCATAGCGCGAAATTACGTTACGCCGAGCTTTGTGGATCGCGTCGGGTCAATAAAGTTGCGTCGGGAAAAAAAAGATACGGCAAATTTTTTTTTTTTAAAACCAAAAAAAAAACCGCGGCGCTGGACAGAAGGGTCTGCTTTTACAAGGTGTAAACAGTTTACACCATGTAAAAGCAGCCCTAATTTTACACATGCAACTTAAAACTTACGAAGAAAAAACGAAGCTGAAAAGCTTCGTGGATCTCCGTAAGTGCTAATTTGCATACCCGAGGCGGCATTTCGACACGAAATGCCCCCAGCGGCGGATGCGGTACTGCATCCTAAGATCCGGCAGTGTAAGTCTTTTACACATGCCGGATCTTCTGTCTATCTCTGGGAAACGGATTCTGTGGATCAGTTCCAAAGATAGAAACAGGGATACGACGGCGTATCAGTAGATACGCCGGTGTATCCCTTTTGGGGATCTGGCCCTTAGCTTTTAAGCCCGTCCTATTAGGACATGTATTAAAAATGCACTTTGGCATTTTAATGTTATCTGAAAATAAAATAAATACCATTTTTTTTTTTTTTAAATAATAATTAAGTTAATATAAATTTTGTTTTCATTACTAAATAAATTAAATATAATATTAAATACATTTAGAATGATGCACAATAAAAAAAATATTGTTAATGTGACTAAATTGATTATAACAGTTCTTCTCAAATGCTTTTCTTTAAAAATGAATTATTTTACAATATATTAAAAATTTGGGAATACATTAAATATAGACATATAGCTAATCATATCCTAAGGCTTAACTTTACGTTAAATGAATATATAATATAAATATACAGTTTAGGAGATGTTGAATTTGCATGAGATAGATATGACGTTTCGAATGTCTCCTTTCTCCCCATGGTTAAAGTGCCCATAACAGACCCTGAGGAGAGACGATTCCCATAACAACACCCTTTTCTTGCTGCAGGCGATCTTTGTCAGGATAAGCCCTCACACCACCACCACCACCACCTTACCACGCTATTTATTGTTTAATTTAAAAAAAGTTATTTTTAAAGTGTTTAATACTTGAATGTTTTTTTTTATTTAGTGCAAAATAGGCATGTTCAAAATATCTAGGAAACTTTCTCATAAAAATGTGAAATGGCAATGAAAACATATAATAGATTAGTGCAAGTTTAAAGTGCAACGGTTAACACAATAACTACTTCTTCAGCAACGGCTGAATTACCTCCCCCCACCCCACATAATCAATAGAACGTGAAGCTGCAGAATAGTATTTATATCACTTGAATTTTTCAAAATGTTGTCAAGGTAAAACAAAACACTTTAAAGTATTTTATTGTGATTTTTAGACCAACACAAAGTGGCACATAATTGTAAAATGGAAGTAAAATATCAAATGTTTTTAAAATAAACATTTGAAAAATATGGCGTGCATTTTTATTTATCCCTCTTTACTCTGATACCTCTAACTTAAATTTAGTGGAACCAATTGCCTTCAGAAGTCAACAAATTAATAAATATATTACACCTGTGTGTAATTTAATCGCAATATGAATATATCTGTTCAGTGAAGTCCTCAGAGGTTTGTTAGAGAGCCTTAGTAAACATACAGCATCATGAAAGCGAAGGAATACACCAGACCAGTCATGGATAAAGTTGTGGAGAAGTTAAAAGCAATGTTTAAGTTGTGAAACATTTTAGCCAAGCTTTGAACATCTCATTGAGCGATGTTTAGTCCATCATCCAAAAATGGAAAGGAGCATGGCACAACTGCAAACCTACCAAGACATGGCCGTCCACCTAAACTGACAGGCCGGGCAAGGAGAGCATTCATTAGAGAAGCCGCCAAGAGGTAGCTCTCGAGCTGCAGAGATCCACAGCTCATGTATGAAAATCTGTACACAGAACATCTATTAGTTGTGCAATCCATAATTCTAGCCTTTATGGAAGGATGGCAAAAAGAAAATCATTGTTGAAAGACAGCCATAAGATCTCCTGTTTGCAGTTTGAAAGCAGATGTTCTGGTTAGATCAGACCAAAATTTTATTTTTTAGTATACAAGCAAAATGCTCTGTGCGTGTGAAACTAACACAGCACCTCACTCTGCACATACCATCCCCACCCTGAAACATGGTGGGGGCAGCATTGCGTTGTTGGGATGCTTTTCTTCAGCAGGGACAGGATGGCTGCTCAGAGCTGATGGGAAGATGGATTGAGCCAAGTAAAGGGCAAGACAACACGTTCAAATCTGCAACAGACTTGAAACTGGGCCGGAGGTTCACCATGACCCTAAACATACAGGGGCAGATCCACAAAGCGAGTACGCCGGCGTATCTACTGATACGCCGGCTTACTTTCAAATTTCCCGCGTTGTATCTTTGTTTTGAATCCTCAAAACAAGATACAACGGCATCTGGGTTAGATCCGACAAGCGTACGTCTTCGTACGCCTTCGGTTCCAAGATGCAATTCTTCAGCGTCCGCTGGGTGGCGTTCCCGTAGTTTTCCGCGTCGAGTATGCAAATTAGCTATTTCCGACGATCCACGAACGTACGAGCGGCCGTCGCATTATTTTACGTCGTCTCTAGTCTGCTTTTTTCGGCGTATAGTTAAAGCTGCTATTTGGTGGCGTACGCAATGTTAAATATGGCCGTCGTTCCCGCGTATAATTTTAAAATTTTTATTTTGTTTACGTAAGTCGTGCGTGAATCGGGATGGACAAAATTTACGTCCACGTCAAAACAATGACGTCCTTGCGACGTCATTTAGCGCAATGCACGGTGGGAAATTTAGGGACGGCGCATGCGCAGTTCGTTCGGTGCGAGGCGCGCTTTATTTAAATGAAACACGCCCCCCCTACTCGCCGATTTTAATTAGGCACCGTTACGCCGCGAGAGATATACTACACCGCCGTAACTTACGGCACAAATTCTTTGTGGATTCAAAGCTAAAAAAGTGAGTCACAGCAGGGTAGCGTATCTCTAATAGGCTGCGCCCATGCAATTGTTTGTGAATCTGCCCCTCAGCCAGCACTACAATGTAATGATTAAGATCAGAGCATAGCCATTTGTTAGAATGGGCCACCCAGACTATAAATCTAATGAGAATCTGTGGCAAAACTTAAATTGCTGTTCACAGACTCTCTCCATCCAATCTGAGAAAGCTTGATCTATTTTGCAATGGGCAAACACTTCACTCCAGATGTGCAAAGCTTGTAGAGACATACCAATAAAGACTTGCAGATGAAATTGCAGCAAAAGGTCGTTCTATAAAGTATTGACTATGGGGGCAGAATACAAATGTAAAAAAAATATATATATATTTTTAAAAAACACTCAAATATTTATAATTTATCTTCCACCTCACAATTATGTGAATATATTTTTTTAAGGCACTATACATCACAAAAACAAATCTCTTTAAGGCAACAGCAGCTGGGGAGCACATGAACAGATGTGTTGTAGCTCATGCACCGGCCAGCGACATGTTATCCCTGAGTTACTTCCGGGTTTTGTGGCCTTAGCGCTGTGATGCTATGCATTAGTGCTCATTATGCCTTTGTCTTGCAGGTATTAGATTTGTTTTTGATTTTTTGGAACGTGGGCTTACAACCACTACAATAAATATTTATCATGCTGACTTACAAAAATTAGTGGACATGGGGAAAGACAAGAGAGTATTAACTAAAAAAGAGCACAAATACTTTTCACCTAGTTTTTGCAGGGTTCCAACTGTATATACGTTACCTAAAGTGCACAAAGATTCTGTTAGACCCCCAGCCCAACCTATTGTTAATTCTATAGGTTCTGTGACGGCGAGACTAGGCCAATATCTTGATACTTTCCTTCAAGCTAGTGTCGTGAAATCCAAGGCCTACTTGAGGTACACAAAAAGTTTATCAGTGATATTGACCTCACAGGGAAAACGAACATCTATTTGGTAACAGCTGATGTATCTTCATTGTATACAATCATCCAACATAATGACGCATTATTAGCCCTTAACTGGGCATTATGTCAGCGGGATGATTTACCACATAAGCAAAACATTTTTTGGGACAGTCATTGGATTTCTGCTTATCCAATAATTATTTTTGGTATAACCAAGGGTTTTACTCCCAGAAAAGGGAAGTAGCGATGGGGGCCAGATTTGCTTTAGCATCGCTAATTTGTTCATGGGCGAGTGGGAAGACAAATCAGTATTTGCAAATAAAAATGATGGTCTCCTATATTACAGAAGATACATCGATGACCTGTTTTTCATCTGGGAGGGTAGTGAATCTTCTTTGTTGCTGTTTTTGGCGGAACTAAATAGTAACAAAAATAACATCAAATTAGAATACGAATTTAGTAATGAGCACATCCACTTTCTGGATGTCGATGTTAGATTGCAGGGTACCTCTCTGATAACTAGTTTTTACTTTAAACCAACTGACAGAAACAGTTATTTGCCACTAATTAGTGGACATCACCCGAACCGGTTAAAAAATATACCAAGAGGTCAGTTGATGAGAGTCAAACGAAACTGCACTAACAATGATGATTTTGTCACTCACTCTGAAACTATCAAGGAGAGATTCATACAGAAGGGTTATAATGAAGATAAACTGAATAATATTGTAAAAGAACTGGTAGATACCCCAAGAGAGGCGTGTTTTATTGACAAAGACCTCCCCGCAAACTCTAAACAAGAGTGGAGTTTTCTTTCCAACTTCCACAATCAATATAAAGATATATAATTAATATTTAAATGGCATTGGCATGTCCTATGTTTAGTTAGGGTTCTCCGTCAATCATTACCTATAACCCCTCAGTTTATTTATCGGAAAGCGCCTAACTTTGGCGATAAAGTGGTGCAAAAAATATTGGATCCACCTATTAAGAAAAGCATGTGCTGGCAGGTCACAGGGTTTACTCTTGCAGGAAATGCAGTTCCTGCTTGTTAGTTAATAACCCTATCAGAGGCCTGTCAGAATTTATTTCAACTGGAAATAATAAAAAGTGTAACCTCACTGAATTCATTACATGTAATACGACGCATGTTGTGTATGTTTTACAATGTCCATGTAATCTCATGTACGTAGGCCGTACTAAGAGAAAACTGAGGATACGTATATCAGAACACATAAACAACATAGAAGTAGGATTCTAATACCACAGTGTCTCCTTACATTTTAAAAAGTATCATAACAAAGACCCATCATGTTTGAAGTTTTGGGGGATTGATTGTATACATCCTAACTGGAGAGGATCGAATCTAGTAAGAGAGATATCTAAAAGAGAAACGCGATGGATATATTTTATGGATACTCTGACTCCAAAGGGTATGAACGTGGAGTTAGATTTAAATTGCTTCATTCGTGACTATTAAATTTTATATTATATTAAGATAGTGTCTGTTGTGATTAGCCATCTATTTAATTTTATTTTTATTTTAATTTATTGCAATCTTGAAAGTATCAATTTTTAAAGCATATTTTTAAAGTATATTTTTAAAATATATTTTTAATTAGTGTATGTAATTTTATTGTGGTTTTTACCTTATATAATTTAGAGTATATTTACTCCGTTAATGGAGTAGTTTTACCATTTAGACTCAGTATAAAATCATAGGGTATATTGTAACCTTGATTCACTAATTGTGTATTTAATGCAATATTCTCTGAACCCAGTAGGGGGCAGAGAACGAATGTTTATACCGTCCGCTATTCTTTGTTAAACAGAGATGAGCCATCAGGGCGGCTGTAAAATAAAATCCGCACTCTGTTACACTAATTAGTGGGAAGTAGAGCGGTATATAAATGCCAGCATTCAGTCGTATGACCATACCCACAGATGAAGTCAATTACACGACGAAACGCGTCTGGGTTGGCGGGAGAAACAAACAGAGTGAATCGAAGCGGACGCTGCCCTGAATGCCCGTGCCTGTGATTATTACCTGACGCTGCGATGATGTGTTTCTTTGGGAAATATACTTTGCCTAAACCAGTCATCTAAACTGTAGGGCCTCGTACACATGACCGGATCTATCCGCTGGGATTGATCCGTGCATCAGTTCCAGCAGACAAATCTGGTCGTGTGTAGGCCCGAGCGGACATTTTTCGGCGGAGATTTCTCCAGCCGACGGATTTCCAGCCGATAAAAATTTCTTGGCATGCTAGGAAATCTATCCGCTGGAATCCAGTCCAGCGGACTGATCCGGTCGTCTGTACAGACTCACCGGATCAGTCCGTCCACTCCCCTCCCTCGCATGCGTCGTATTGATTCGACGCATGCGTGGAAGTATTTACCTTCCAGCGTCGCGCGCGTCACGTGACCGCGGATGTTTTCCGCGCGGATTTTGATCCGATGGTGTGTACAAGCCATCGGATCAAAATCCGGAGGAGGAATGTCCGCTGGAAACGGTCCGGCGGACCGTTTCCAGCGGATAACCCCTCGTCTGTACGAGGCCTAGGTGTAATTCTTACGTTTATGCTGATTTTTACAATAAAAAAATAAAATAAAACGGAATTGTGCTATGTACCACTATCTGTCTCTTTTCACGCATGGGAGTTGAGATTTAAAGAGGACCAGATTTGAATACTCCAGGCTGTGGTGTGTCTTATAATACAATGCTTATTATCCAGCATTGTCTGGTAAGGGTTTCATCTAACTATTGCACGTGTGGTGGTGTTGGTTAAGGGATTCATTGGTGCTGTTCCGCAAGAAACATCTTTTTTCCTTATCACAAACTATTCTTGAGATTACCTACCAGTAGGTGATGGTGGCACAATGTCACTATCAGGCTCCTCCTGATCTTCTCCCTCATCACCCTCTAACGGCCTAAACAAGTTTCTGTGACTGTCAAACACCCTCTGAATTAATAGATCCCTATAGGTGGTAAGGGAACTCCGAAGGAATGCCATTTTTCATTTGATTCGTGGATCGCACATAGAGGCAAGCATTAGCTCAGGGCATGCCTCTATGAGCTCGTTCATCCTTCGATTTAATTGTGCCCTCAGTCTCCTTATAATTGGAGCTACATCTGGAACTATGCCACCAGGCAAGGGCTCGCTGTTCTGAAAGCCATCCATCTTATTGACAAGATAGGTGTAGAGAGGGATTACTTGAGCCAGACTCACATTCTCTTGGCTCAATTTTTCTGTAACGGCTCAAAAGTGGCTAAGCACCGCCACCACCTGACTAATTATTTTCCACTCGTCCCTGCTTATTGGCCTTGCTACACCAATAACATGTTCATTTGACATGGCGTGTATTGGCTTTTGCTGTTCCATGATTTGTTCGAGCATCTCCAAAGTGGAGTTCCAACGGGTGGCTACATCTACCTTCAAGTGGTGATGCGGAACGCAAGCCTTACTCTGCTCAAGTCTGAGTATATTACTGTCTTTGACACTTCGATGAAAATGGCCTGCTATCTTTCTACAGGAGTCTAAGATGGCAGACAATTTTGAAGTTCCACTTTCATCATCCAAAGCCTTCACAACGAGATGCAGGGCGTGTGCAGAGCAACGAATGCCAACAAATCTGCCATCTCGCACGGCCTTGAGCATGTTTGCTGCAGCATCAGTGACTATAAAGCCCATCTTTGGCCGTGTGCCTGCCTCCTCCCCAAGCCACTCCCCCACCATTTTCTCAAGTGCATGTAAAATATTTAGAGCAGTGTGCTGGTCGTCCATGACTTCTGCATGCAGCAAAAATGTGCGGTGCCCCTGGTTGAGAGTTACTGCTGCCTTTGCCCCTGTGCTTCTTGTCCCTGCTTTTTGCTTGATTGGTTGTGACTCCTTGGGCTGGCACCAGTGCGCCATCAATGACAAAAAGGCATGTTGCCCACTGGGAGCGCTCCACAAGTCTGTAGTGAAATGGACAGACTGGCCAGCTGCTCTGCCCAGCTCCTCTTTCAATAATCCAACACATGAATTATACAAAGAGGGTCCAATTTTGCGACTAAAGGTAGTACGGCAGAGGAGAACATAGTGAGGTGCAACCGCCTTCATGAGTTTTTAAATGGCTCTTCTTCAATTACATTAAAGGGTACTCCCCCAACTGCTATAAGTTGCCCTATCAGACGTGTAATTTTATGGGACTGTTGCCGAGACGTCCCTTTTGATTGAAAGCTGCTAAATTGTTGCAGCGTGGGCTGCTGTTAAGGAATGGGACGCCTCGTGTCGGCTACACAAGAAGTCCCTTGATCTTCCTGTCACTTGTTCAGCCTTTTGGTGTTAATTGTAGCAGTAGTGCTGCTGCTGGCTCTCTTTTTACTAGGTGGAGCTGCAATGCCACTTTCTTCTCTCAGCAGCACTGGTGTATGGTGTGTACGAAAATGATAATTCATTCCGGCATTGGTTAAATGGCCAAAGTCTCTCCCACAGCTCACTTTCCTGCCACATAACTTGCATTTCACTAGGCGCCCGTCACTAACTGAAACAAAATGTTTCCCACATTTTGGATCGGCGGTTGCCAGTGGCCGGTGAAGAATGTTGTACAATTGCTTCTGGTTGATGGGTATGTGCAGCTTCCGTGTCTTCTGAAGAATTTGGTGGCCTAACTGTGATAGATTTCTGTAATAATGCCTATTTTAGAATTAAGCCAATTCTTTTTATTATTGGAATCACTTAAATGTTATTTTTGAATTAGTTTCATATATATACACGCATGTGTGAAATTTATGTATCACAACAAGATTATTTTCCTTAAAGAATTTATATCAGGAATGATATATAATGATTTTTAAAAGTTATGAGTCCAGCATTGAAAGACTTTTTTTATCAAGCACAAATGTGCCCAAGCCGCCTTCTCATTTCCCTTCTATACACTTTGAGGCTTGTAACGGACATTCAAGAAGAAGCTTCCCCAGCCCCCACTGCATTCCTGATAGCTTCAAGAGGAAACTGACTTTGCCACATCCTGTCTTTTACAGACCCCAGAAGGAATTTGTGACGTCGGAAAGGAACTTAAACTTTGTAACATGAACTGATTTGAGCTATATGGAGAGGCCCTTCTATGAACTGGCCAATAACAGCCTCGCAAGGGGGTGGGTGAAATGGGTTGACGAATGAGAATGCATTTTTGTAATGTTGTATTTTTAATAAACAGGAGCTGTGTGGGCTCGCTCGCTCTCTTGGCCCTTGAACGATGGAGAGGTGAGATGTGAAATCATTCTGTCTAGATGGCATTTTCTAACTTTATAATTTGAATCTTCCGGCAGAAAATGTGTAACCCTGAGTTTGTCAGGCTATCAATTAAGTAATGAGTCTCTATCATAACAATGGTGGCAGTTGCACTACTTGAATGTGAGAGAGATTTATGCAAAACAACTAAGTCGGAAGAGGGTTGTAATGGTGCTGGCACTCTTTTTGAAGGTGAGGAGGACTCTGTAAATAACATCGGGGAAATAAGGACTCATAGAAATAATATCCTGATATTGGTTTACTTGTAGTGCATCATCCTCTATATTAAAATCAATTCCTTCTAGGTCAAGACCTTCAAAGGTCGGACTCACAGGTAATTCTACTCCAGCAGCCTGTTCTGTTACAGCTGGAAACGTGATTCTATGCAAGGTAGATTAGTTGGTCACTGCTGAGCTGCATCCCGATGCCCGGGACCCCTCCCATTTGCCATCTCTGACCCTGGAGACAACAGGGCCCTCTCTGATCCTCCGCCTGTTTCATGAACATCTGTAATTGTCTCCAGTGTGAGTAATCTACCCTGCTGCCATGTTACTCAAGCCCTGGAAATGATGACTGCCCTTTGAACTGTTGAGGATGAGGAGGAGTGTATGTGTATTCTGGTGGGGGGATAGCTGTACGGAACGGCGTGACTGGACACAATATGAATATACATGGGATTACCCTTTGAACATTGAAATAGTGTAGAGAGAAATCTCTTAAATTTTCTAAGTTCAGCCTGATGGTTAAATGTAAGTTAGTAACACAATACATGGACTAGCTCATTTACATACAGTACATCACCTAATGAACCTAACAAGGAAAGCAAAACTCAAGAAAACAATTATTTCTGAACAATTTTTTTTTATTTAAAACAAAGTAAAACAAAACAAAAAAAAATTAAGAACTTTGATTCCCCTCCAAACTGTTTGCCAGTCGCTCCAGGGTCCTGTTGGTGTCCGACATGTTGCGCTCTAGGGACCTGGTGGCAGCCAACTGGTCAGACATCATCCTTCTTGTTGCCCGTTGGTACCTCTCCAGAGCCATATACTGACGCATCTGGCGGTGATTGTGGAGGGCCAAGGAGTGAGATAGCCTCCTAATCTGTCTCTCTTGGCACTCCACAATGCGCCGCAGATACTCCCATGGCTCTGGAGAGTGGGCGTGTCCTGGAACAGTCTGCTGCCTTGGGGAGGATGTGCCAGTGGGCAATATGTCCAGGTGGGGGGATAGTGAGGCTGAGCGGTGGAGGAGATCACGCGCCGGAGAAACTGCTGGGGAGGGAGGACGGTGATCCGAACCAGGCGAGTGCAGGTCCAGGTCTTCCTCCACTGCGCGGAGGTCTAGTATGTATTCATCTTGTTCTGTGAAGAAAAGAAAATACATTAGATAGATAATACAATAGAAATACACATGGCTTCTTCACCCTAACATTATATAAAGGCAATTATCTCCCAGCTCTTGTAGACAATCATGTAACATCTTGAGATGTTTTCACTTACATACCAGTTAGTTTTCAATTTTTTATATTATTCAGTGAGATGCACCTAATCAATTTGTGTGTAGGAGATAGTGGGGTGTCTGTCAATTCGCTGCGTCATCCCAAGTTTGCAGGGCTGTGCGGGAAGGTGTAGTACTTTACTGTACTCTGACCAGGGCGGAGCTGAGTGTCCTCCCCAGGCCGGGGGGCCGGCCAGAGTACAAAGGTATTCCCCTCTACACATCAAGCAGTGTAAAGGGGAATCTCTGCAAGATTTTATCCGCTTGGTGGCATGGCGCATCCACTTGGTCCCTGTAGAAAATCTAAAGGTGTAATGGACACCTAAGTGCTGCTGACCGACCAACACTAACTAATCTACCTCATCAATACTGACTGACTGTCGCAAATATGGAAGTCAAGTTGCACTTGCAAGTAGAAAAACATTACCTATACCAGCTATTAACATTACACACACCAAAGAGAAGCCATTTAAGCCATTGCATTAGGGATGACCTAATAAAAAGTTGTTTAAAAACTTAGTAGCCGGCTAGATTTTATTAAAGTTGATTATTTTGTTGGCCACTGATTGAATAAGCCCCACTCCTGTTCTAGGCTAGGTAGGTTACTCACTCCTGGTCTAGGCTAGGAGGTATAAAAGAGAATTTACAATTACTGAGCCTTCCATATCCCGGCAGCTGGTGCTTCATCTGCTCCCCTCTGATACTGCAGTGGTGGTCTGGTCTCTCCCTGAGCTTTTAAGACCTATGCAGGTCTCAATAATAATAACTTCAGAAGCCCTAGACCATTTAAGTGGAGTTGAGAAAGGGTGCATGAAAATGTGTACAGCCAGTGACCAGTGACCACTGGGGATCCAAGGATCAGTATGTCTAAAACTTCTCAAACAAAACCACTAGACAAAATTGAGCCGTTAAATAAAAATATATCACTAAACTAAACTGCCTTGCCTATGTGCATTTCAAAACAATACATTGCCGAGTCTGAACTAGAGCCTAAAGACTCTGACTTTTTATAGATATTTGACTGGACAAAGATCAACGAGTTCACAAGGTCATTTACAATTTTTTGCTTTAGATCAGGGGTCTCCAAACTTTTCAAACAAAGGGCCAGTTTATTGTCCTTCGGGCTTTAGGAGGGCCGGGTTGTGTCTGTGGCTAGTGGGGGTAGAAATGTTCGGGCCAGGCATCTGTAAGGATAAATATGGCCTAAGGGTTGGTGGGCACTGGGGCAATAGAATGTGTAGTGCCCCTCTTAGTAGGAGGAATAATATCCCATCAATGGTATCAGTGGAGGAAATAGTGCCCCATTGTTGGTGCCAGTGGGAGTAATAGTGTGTCCAAGGGATGGATAAAGGCTAGCAAGGGGCCACATCTAGCCCCCGGGCCACAGTTTGGAGACCCCTGCTTTAGATGATGCCAAAGGTGAGGCACCAGACATCATGAGGAAAGTGTTAATGCATGCATCAGGGGCATGCCAGAGATTGAACATGTCCAGGGACTGCCAGACAATAGCTGGAGATTATTGTCTGACACACCCCCTCCAGCCAGCTGTGTTATTCACGATGGCAGTGATCGGCTCAGACTGGGAATCTGAACTGCAGCAAGAAGGTGGCGTGATCAGGGAAGTGACGTTGAGGGTTTAACACGCACAGGTAATGCTAACAGGAAGACTGGAATCAGCTGCAGAGGGGGACTAATAAATAATTAATAATGGCAGCTAAACCGAAGCCTTACAGAAGAAATCACACCATCTTGAGCATCCCCAGCAGCTGTTGATTATGAAGAATATAGAAAAGAACGTTACAATCTGCAGTGTACAACAATCTCACACATTAGTACAAGAACATTGAAAGATGTACGGTATGATCAATGATCATCACTCATCAGCAGATACCAGCAAGATTATACAAACTTACATGTGGGCGTTGCCGCCTCCTCCTCCTCCTCCTGCGTCTCCCCCTCTGACTGGATGGCACCTATTTATTTAATAAAGGAGAAATGTTGAACGTTACAATGTTCAATCTTCAAAGAAACAAAAATACTGTATAAAATGTATTGTATTATCTCTCTATTACCATGGGCAATACAGGCAGGGCAGGTCACTGGTCACTAATGTTTATCTACAAAGCATTCACCATTTAGAAAAAATCTGTTGAAAAAAAAAGAGGTACCGGTACTTACCTGTCCTGGTTTCAGCGACCACCACTGATCAGGCGTCTCAGTTCAGACCGCGACGTTCTGTCAAATTGCGTAAGTTACGCAAACACTTGCGTTACCTGACAGAGCATCGCAGAGGCTCTACCTGAGGCTGTCAGTGCTTGAGCGAGAAGCAATGACACTGAAATTGACAACGGAAGGCTGGACAAATGGAAAAGGACCCACTGTATATAGTCAGTCACTAGTACCAGTGGTGGCCCATCCATAGGGGGCGCCCGGGTGCCGCCCCCCTCCTGTAGTCCGAAAAAAAAGGGCCCTTTAAGAATGTTTATTTTACTTTTACTAACTGCAGTGATGGCGGTCCGTCTATAGAGTGCGCTGCAGCGCCACCCTCTCTGGCTCTCGCAAATAACATACATTAATTTATTGCATGAATGTATGTTATTGTTGCCAGCTGCGGAAGTGCCTATCAGAGCACAGCGGCAACAATGGGCACAGAGGCGACAAAGGGCACAGTGGCATCAATGGGTACAGTGGTGACAATGGGGCACAGTGGTGATAATGGGCAACGTGGCGACAATTAAAGGGCACAGTGACATGCACAGTGGCAACAATGGGCAGTGGTAACAATTGGCACAGTGGCTGCGTTTGATGGCATGGCACAGTGGTGATAATTGATGGCACAGTGGCTGCATTTGATAGGCACAGTGAGGCTGCAATTTATTTATTTTCGTTTGCGCCCCCAAAAATTTAGAGCACCGGCAGCCGCCACTGACAACTAGTACACTACTTACTCTTACTGCTTGAGGGTGAACTAGTGGAGGACTCCTGCTCCTCCTCCTCCCTCCGCTTCCGGCGGCGCTGGGCCTTGATACGCTCTTTAAATAAAATCAAACACAACATGGTAAATGTCCGATGCTTGACAAAAAAAATGTCCTGCACACAATGCACTCCTGAGACCAACCTTGGTGAGCCTGCAGCTGGGTTATCTCATCCTCCCCTATCCCAGCTAATAGCTCGGCCTCATGGGGGAGGAGAGATAACGGTTGTCCTCGGCGCCCCGGCTGCCCGCGTTTGCGCACAATGGAACTGCAAAATAAAAAGAGAAGAGACACGGGTTTCATAATAAAACTACAATTGTAATCTAAAAATGACATCAACACATGAAACAAATGTAGAAAGAAACAATGCAAATGGAATTTTTGGATTAGGCGCACTTTTTCATGTAGCACAAGATTTGCAAAAAAAGCTCTATAGGTGGTGGGAAAAAGGGCGTGAATTTGATTTGGCTAGTACAGCGCAGGAGCGTGCAATTGTCAGTTAAAGCTGCAGCACGCTAAATATAAATACAAGAATGTGGCCTGGTCAGAAAGGGGGCGCAATCTACAGGTGGTTCCTCTTACAATGATCGTGGCGAATATATTTAACCACTAGCGCCTGCACTATTGCCAAATGACAGCTACAGCACAGACCCCAATTGCCAGGAGGACATTAATATATGTCCTCACCTTTGCGTGCGCCCCGAGTGCCCCCTGCAGGGCGTGCTGTGATCACTGAGACTCAGGTGATCACGGATCCGAGTAAGGGGCCCGTTCCATGTGATCAGCTATCAGCCAATGACAGCTGATCACGTGATCAAAACAAAGTTTGTTAATGTTTTTTTTTTCTCCGTGCGGTCACAGCGTGAGGAGAAAAAAGGCGATCACTGGCTGTTGAGTAAGCAGGGCCGGTGCTACCACTAGGCATAATAGACAGCCGCCTAGGGCGCCCGGCCACTGATGTTTCTACTCTCTTCTCTCTGCAGCAAGCAACTAAGTCTCAGCATCAGCAGGCAGCCGCCGCTCCGTTCGCACAGCGGCCTCGGAGAACTGTGTCTGTGTCCCGACTCAGGAATTAATGGAAGCAAGCAAACATTCATTGATGGGAACTGGTAGGCTGCATTGATGGGCAGTGGGCACTGGTAGGCTGCATATGTTTGGTGCTGGTGAGGCTGCATTTGATGGGTGATAGTCAGGCTGCATTTGATGGGTGCTGGTGAGGTTGCATTGATGGGCGCTGGTGAAGCTGCATTTATGGGCACTGGCGAGGCTACATTTGATGGGCGCTGGTGAGGCTGAATTGGTGAGGCTGCAATAATGGGCTCTGGTAGGCTGCATTGATGGGAACTGGTAGGCTGCATTTGTTTGGTGTTGGTGAAGCTGCATTGATGGGTGCTGGTAGAGGCTGCATTTGATAGGCGCAGGTGAGGCTGCATTGATGGGCACTAGTAGGCTGCATTCGATGGGCACTGGTAGGCTGCATTCGATGGGCGCTGGTAAGGCTGCATTCGATGGGCGCTGGTGAGGCTGCATTGATGGGCGCTGGTGAAGCTGCATTGATGGGCACTGGCGAGGGTGCATTTGATGGGTGCTGGTGAGGCTACATCTGATGGGTGCTGGTGAGGCTGCATTGATGGGTGCTGGTGAAGCTGCATTGATGGGCACTGGCGAGGGTGCATTTGATGGGTGCTGGTGAGGCTACATCTGATGGGTGCTGGTGAAGCTGCATTGATGGGTGCTGGTGAAGCTGCATTGATGGGCACTGGCGAGGGTGCATTTGATGGGTGCTGGTGAGGCTACATCTGATGGGTGCTGGTGAAGCTGCATTGATGGGTGCTGGTGAAGCTGCATTGATGGGCACTGGCGAGGGTGCATTTGATGGGTGCTGGTGAGGCTACATCTGATGGGTGCTGGTGAGGCTGCATTGATGGGCGCTGGTGAGGCTGCATTGATGGGTCCTTCATTAAAAAGGTGGGGTTTACATTGGCAGGGGAAAGGGGGTGGAGCCAAGGGGGATGGCAAATTGAGGTTTCGACTAGGGTGTCTAAAATGCTTGCACCAGCCCAGTGGAAGAGGCAATTCTGCCTCAGTGGACACAAGTAGTGTACCACTTGCCAGTGCCCCCTGCCAATGCCCACAGTGACCACCAGTGCCACCTGTCAGTGCTAGACTACTACCTATCAATGCCCATCAGTGCCACCTAACAATGCCCACCAGTGGTGCCAGACAGTGCCTCATCAGTGCCACCTAGCAGTGCTGCCTATCAATGTCACCTACCAGTGCACATCATTGTCACCCATCACTGACACCTATCAGTGCCAATTCTCAGTGCCCACCAGTTCCACCTATCAATGCCCTTCAGTGCCACCCATCTGTGCCACCTCTGAGTGCCCACCAGTGCCGCCTTACCAGTGCCCAATCAGTGCTGCCTTATCGGTGTGCAGCCCATGGGTGCCCATCAGTGCAGCCCAATGCCCATTGGTGCAGCCTTATCAGCATACATCAATGAAGTGATCAAATACCACCAAAGACACCTCTATTTGTGGGGAAAAAAGGGCTTCAATTTTGTTTTGGAGCCACACACAATTTACACAATTTACAGTTAAAGTGATGCAGTGCCAAAACACATAAAAGTGGCACGGTCATATGGCAGCCAAATCCTCTGGGGCTGAACTGGTTAAAATGTAAACAAATTAAAATAAATCAGACACGTTATACTTTATGTCGCTAAATTTCTTCCGACAGGCAGTCGGGTCACGCCGATGGCGATACATCGCCTCAACTTTCTTGGAGATCTCCTCCCACTTCTCCAACTTCCACTGCGGGCTTGTCTCCCTGGAGCGGGGGCCACAGAGCTGCATCCAGCAAGGAAGCGTTTCCTGTACAAGGACCTGGGACTCAATATGAGTCCAGGTGATGTTCCCCTTCCTGCTGGGTGCAGATTGTGTCCCCCTGCGCCGCTTTTTGGGTGATGGAGAAGTTGGAGGAGCTGGGGAATCTTCTGGCAGTGGTTCAGGTTCAGTGCTAGGTCCAGGAACCAGCATGAGGTCCTGGCTGAGCGCCGCCATGCCGTCGGATGCCGCCATATTGGAGCCGGAGATGGAGACGAATGTGAAACTAAGTTGGCTACATTAGGAATTGAACGACGAAAATTCGACATAGAATCGAAAATAGCCAAATCTGACTGTCTTTGAAGGCTTATGGTGTAAAAATAAATGTACGATTCGGCATAAAAAATTCGAATTTTTTTTTTTACCATTCGACAGAAACCAAGTATTATTGGATTTTCGGACGAAAGCTATTCCCCAACGAAAAACGAAATACATCAAAACGATTTTCGGGAGTAACTAAATAAATTTATTTTTCAAAACGAAAAACTAAACGAAATATTCAAGTCTGCACACTAGCAACAGCCATTGCAGGAACTGCCTGGCATCTCTTGTAAAAAATAGTCGGTGTTACAGTTGGCCTACTTTCGGAAGTTGTTGCTGTGTCACACTGAACATTTTCCTCTGTTGCTTCCCTCATGGTGAGAATGTGATGAGTGGGAGAAGTAGAGTCTATTGTATAATATTTCTATATTTTAAATACCGTATTTTTCGGACCATAAGACGCACTTTTTTCCCCCAAATGTATTGGGGAAAATGTCTCTGCGTCTTATACTCCGAATACTGAATGGACAGCCCCCCCGTCACTGTCATTTAACATACTGGGGATAGCAGGCAGCCGGCGCCATCAGCGGGCTCACAGGATCCACGGCGGCATGTCAGCACGTCAAGCGGGCGGCATGTCGGCACGGGAAGCGGGCGGCATGTCAGCACGGGCGGCCTACGAAGAAGAAGCCCCAGGAAGCGTGTCATCCCAGCCACCCACTGACAGGACCAGCTCATCCATCTACTTTAGGGACCAGGTGCCAGCCCAGCCACCCACTTTAGGGACCAGGTGCCAGCTCAGCCACGCACAGCAGGAACCAGGTGCCAGCTCAGCCACCCATTGCCGGGACCAGATGCCAGCTCAGCCATCCACAGCAGGGACCAGGTGCCAGCTCATCCATCCACAGCAGGGACCAGGTGCCAGCCCAGCCACCCACTTTAGGGACCAGGTGCCAGCTCAGCCATATACAGCAGGGACCAGGTGCCAGCTCAGCCACCCATTGACAGGACCAGGTGCCAGCCCAGCGACCCACTTTGGGGACCAGGTGCCAGCTCAGCCACCCATTGCTGGGACCAGGTGCCAGCTCATCCATCCACTTTAGGGACCAGGTGCCAGCCCAGCCACCCACTCTAGGGACCAGGTGCCAGCCCAGCAGGTGCCAGCTTAGCCACCCACAGCAGGGACCAGGTGCCAGCTCAGCTACCCATTGCCGGGACCAGGTGCCAGCTCAGCCACCCACAGCAGGGACCAGGTGCCATCTCAGCCACCCATTGCCGGGACCAGGTGCCAGCTCATCCATCCACAGCAGGGACCAGGTGCCAGCTCAGCCACCCAACTTTGAAGTTTTCAACATCCAACATTTAATATATTTCCGTTTATTGTTCAGAGAGCTTTTTGCGTGTTGCCTCTGTTCTTCTATATGATGTCTAGTCCACATGATGGCCTCATGATTGACAACTTCGAAGTTTTCAACATCCAACATTTAATATTTTTTTTTTACTTAAAAACTTTGCTTAGGCCTTTTTATTACAGCACATGCTCTGAATAATAACACACAGTGGGCATTTAGGGCAATGTTATAGGAGCTATACTCATTTGTGTATCTCCCTAGTCTATTTTGCCTTCGATCTCCACTGCATTTCTGGATACATGGACACACACACACACACCGATTACCCAAATTCTCTTCTATACACTCGTCACTACCACTTTTTTTGATTAGTGGGTATTTGACCTATTTAGTCAATAGGATCTTGAACCGCACACCATACACCTCATTTTATTATAGCTCTTCATGTGAGCGTCACTATAGTCACCGATAAATATACACAATCCCATGTTTACACATTATTTAGAGCTCTGTCTGTATATCACTTTCATTGTCCTTTTTTCGATTACAACATTTGAGTTTGCTGCTACACAATGTGACTCAATTATACTTGCACATGTTTGCACAGGACTCTCTTGATTTTAATGTTGATCTATATGTCGAATAGAGACACATGCACTCATATTTGCATTTAATGACACTGCTCTGTATCACGTATTGTACTTTAGTCATATTTGTATATTTATTGTGACTAGATTTTATTTATGATTTTTTGTTTAATTGAATGTTCGTGTCTGTTTCATATACATCTTGCACTTGGCTTGTTCACCGTGTTTTACCTTTTCCATCTTATTGCTTACTGTAGCTTTGACATATGTTCTTGTTACATATATGTGTGTTATACTTCACCACTGATGTGATCCAGCCTCCCAGGTGATCACCATTGATTGTTTTTTTACCATCCCTCCTCATTAGCAATGGTTGGTCACAGGTGAAGGTGGATCACATGACTGGTTCAGGTTTGGTTTAGGTGTGTATATATTTGAGTTGTGAATCATTTTTGTTGTAGCTATGACTAAGCGCTGATACCCCAGTGCGAAACACGTCAGCTATCCACCTCACTGTCTGCTGTGACTTGCAGTGCTGTTTCCATTTTTTACCATTAAAAGCAACATTTTAAGAATTTTGTGGAAGTGCGGCTGTCCAGTCTTTTTCTCCTGTCTTAGATAGAGACTATCTTGTCTTATTTGCATTGTGTATAGATTTATGAATTGATGACAAATGTTCCAAAGTTCATTTTTAATTATAATTATCTATATAAATATATATACATACACACTTCACCAAATCAGTGTTTTTGAGTTACTAACAATGGAGATGGCACAATCTGTTGCTGCTGCACATGGTAGCCATTTAGCTTATAATGTCAGCTTGCTCAATAAAGTTGTTCCAATGGAAAAAAATAGAAAAGCAAAAGGTTTATATACAGAGTAGCACATGATTTTGCATTCCCTGTTCAATCAGATAAGAGAATTTATAAATTTAATTAAATTCATGTCATTTGCAATTTAAAAAAAAATAAACAATGGGCTCAACCACGAATAGAGCAAAAATTACTTTGTTCTTGGAATATTTAATTTATCTCAGGTGTAAATGTGTTAATTCTTATTTATTGAGAATAGTTAGAGAAAAAAAAATGTAATTATTTATACGCAGGATATGGCTGTAGGTCATGGTTGCTGACGCCTCTGGCGAATCCACAGACTGTGGCCGAGGTTAGATATAATAGTGCACATATCCGTACCCGTGCAGTTATTGAGAGGACTTTTGGGATGTGGAAATCAACATTCTGATGCCTCTCAAAAACTGGCGGGTTTTTACAGCACTCTCTTACAGAACTGGTTTCAGATATCATTATTGTATGTGCAATTCTATATAATATTGCTCTTGCAAACAATGTAGACTTGCACATCAGTAATGATCTGCTACCAGAAATACCGGCACTCCTGGCTGCCTCTGAGGATTCCTCAGACCTAGGGAATCATGTTCGTCAAAATCTTATTCGGACCTATTTCAGGGTAATTATTATTTTTTTAAATTATCCCTACCTTTTGTTGTGAGCAACAACCTTTTTTAACCTTAAAACACCATTATGTATTCCAGAATCTACAAAGCGGAACGACTAATTGGGCTAACATTTCTAATCCTATCCTTGCCAAGTGTACTACCACCAGGGTCGATCCGCCCTATAGGCTCACTATGCAAGCCGTGGAGGGCCCCCAAAATTACTAGAGGCCCCGTCTGGTGAGAAGTCATTTTCGGCCCCTCACCCCACTACTCAACTCGCTGGCTGCATGGGAGAAGAGGTAAGAAGTCAGCAACCCCTGCTTCTCACTTTAATGTAAGATGTAATTTCGTCATTTTCGGCAGCCCCCCCCCCTCGCTTCTCAACTTTAATGTGACATGTCATTTTGCTTAGGGCCCCAGGGAGGTCAGGATCGGCACTGACTACCACCATTGTATATGTAAGTTACATTTTCACAATTTTTATCTTTTTGGTAATGTAATGTTCATATCTGTAAGGGAGATGTAGGACCAAAGCTCTTTTGGTCCCACTGCTCTAGTGGGTCACAGGAGTTGATCTCCTTCTGCTGTCCTATCAGCCAACATTACACTTTCATGTTGGGATCCACCATGATTCCTGGTTTGAAAGCTTACTATGTCTGGATTGTCA
Source organism: Rana temporaria (assembly GCF_905171775.1). NCBI lineage: Eukaryota > Metazoa > Chordata > Amphibia > Anura > Ranidae > Rana > Rana temporaria. The sequence continues at coordinate 474,361,994 of NC_053490.1, read as the reverse complement.
GCTGACTCCTCCTCACAGAAAGCTTTGGAAAGTGACTCTACCTATCATTGAAAATCACCTGCTCTCTGCTCATAGAATTAACAATCACAACTGTTTCCAGTCACATTAATGGGGCGTGCGGGGGTTGGACTTAAAAATAACTCAGAAATGATGCTGCATCCACCTAGGTGAGTATTTAATATATTTATTATCACAGAAGTAAACAAGCAGATTATCAGCTTTTTTCTCCACACGGTTAGCGTGAAGCAAAAAGCCATTAACCGTGTTTCGTTAACCTTCTTTTTTTAAAAGGGATATTAATACCTGCCTGGTTGCCCACAAGTTCACCTAATCAGTGCCTATCACTGCCCAACAGTGCCACCTATCAGTGTTGCCAATCAGTGCCTCACCATTGGTGTCGTCTGTCAGTCATGTCTAACATTGCCCATCAGTTTCACCTATCATTGCCCATCAGTGCTGCCTATCAGTGCCACCTCACACTGCAAATCAGTGCCACCTCTCAGTGCAGTCTCATCAGTGCCCACCATGGACACCGGCAATGGGGCTCATTGAGATGAATGAATGGGCACAATTTCTCCCAATGACACCAACTTTATGCCACAAGGACTCCAACTGTCAAATAAGATTAGACTTTGTGCAATGTTACTAAAAATATAAACTTTTCTACTCTCAATGGCTACAATTTGACAGAAACAAGTATTAGATGGGAGGGCACCTTCGGTAAAAGTAGCGTTCCTAATGGAGATAGCACATTCGTCACGCTGTAACAGACTAAAAAACGCGATTCGTCTCTTACCAAACTTTTACTTAACACGCAGTAACATGAGATTAGTAAAAGCAGCCCCAAGGGTTGTGCCAGTGGAATAGAACTTCCCCTTTATAGTGCCGTCATACATGTTGTACGTCACCGCGTTTGAGAATGACGAGATTTTGTCTTGACAGTGTGTATGCAAAGAAAGCTTGACAAGATTCTCAACAAGCCTGACAAGAACCTTGTCGTGGAAAATGATGTTTCTCTTACTACGAGATTCTCGGTCGTGTGTACGAGGCTTTAGAGGTGCATTTGTTCTGTTCTATGCTCTGTTGTGACATGATGCTACTTGTATATCAAGACATTTCTTGTATATCAAGTAAAAAAAATATATATATTTTTTGGCTTGTCTTGCAAAAAAATCACAAACCATGTTATTTTAAAACCAAGGTTTTGCTTTTGTGTAAAATAAATGTTTATTTGAACACACAATGTATTGGTGCTAAGCTGAAAAGTACTGTTATTCCTTTGTTTTACAGAGTTGTTGGCGTGGTCTGGACATGGTCGAGTACGGACATGTGGCTTCTGACCTCCCGGCTTTATGTCTTCTATACTATTTTATTTAACTCTCTGACGGCATGCTCTCACCAAAGAGGTGCAGGGGAAAGTCAAGAGCATGGACAACCAAGTCTGGAAAAATTAAGGACAAGAGGAGTGGAGTAGGAAGTGGATAGTGAGAACTCCGCCTGCAGACTATCCTTTAAGACTCGTTCTTACACACGATCTGACTGACCACCATAGAAATTTTCCATGGATTTTGATCCAAAGTGCGTTGGTCGTGAACTTGGTATGCATACACACTGCCCAACATTTTCAGCCAACATACTCTAAACTTCATGGTTTTTCAGCTCTTCACCGCCACCCTTGGTGCAACTTCTGCTATTGTTGTATAATTTTTTAGCATTAGTTTGGAGCTTGATTGTTTGTACATCTTATTTTAGTTAGACGGACTTGTGTACACACGATAGGATAATCCAACGTAAAAGATTTATTGCCAGACATTTGGTGAGCATGAACAGCCAACTGTTGTTGTCGTTAATTCAACCGACAATTGTACGATGGAGCATAGACACGGTCAGATTATCCGACACACTTCGTCCATCAGACAATTAAGACCATAAAATTGGATCGTGAACGCTGAACGAGAGAATATACTTACCTGCTGAAGTGACTAGACCCACTGCATATGCTTTCCCCTTCTGCTGCATATTTAGGACGTTCCCGATGACTCCGTTCTCCCCATGGGTAAAGTGCCCATAAAAGACCCTGAGGAGAGATGATTACCATTACAATACCCTTTTCTTGCTGCAAGCGGAATGGATCTTTGTGGGGATAAGACCTCACCCCACCACCTTACCACCAGTGTTGCCAACCCCCCCAAGTGAAATTTACTGGCAAGATGCCTAAAAATTACGAACACCACCAATTTTTTACTGGCACTTCAAAAAAGCACCTAAAATGTCTGTTTTCGGTGCTAAACTGTACAACTTTTAGTATTTAAACTATAAACATGTTGCTAGTGCTATTAGCAATGTGTTTAAGTTAAACAAAAGTCAAAAACTGAATTTCTCTATTTACATGAAGGTCAGGTTAATATAACAGCCAGCACAGCATTCCCCATTACAGTGCAAGGGAGAACTCTGCGAACCCTGATGTAAAGGACGATGCCACAGATCACAATCTAAGGGGGAACTCTGATGTAAGGAGGGGCTCTGCGCTTCCATTTACATCAGAGTTCCCACTTACATCAGGGTCCTGCAGACTCGGATGTAAAGGGGAACATTGGGAACTCTAATGGGGGGGACGGGGACTCTGGTGACCAGAGATTACCTTCCGCAGAGTGAATACACTAAGGTAATGGGGGTTACTGATATAAGGGTTAACCTTTATATCAGTGCCCCCTTACATTATTGTGTTCACCCCCCCCCCCTTACATCAGTAACCCCTCCTCAGACTGACCTCCTCTCAGGTGCACCGTGCAGGGCTCAGTCAGGCAACTCCAGCTTGGCGGCTCTGGTTTTATCTGATAGTCTTCGCTACACAGTCCACACACATCTGACTTCTCTCGTGATCCCCAATCTGGCGGCGCTCCCCCTCTTGACTCCTCTACTGGCTCCCCCTCAGACTGTAGACATGATAAAAGATGAGACGGTCAGAAACTGCAGACATGATAAAAGATGAGACGGTCAGAGACTGCAGACATGGTACAGGAGATGGTCAGAGACTGCAGACATGGTACAGAAGATGGTCAGACTGCAGACATGGTACAGAAGATGGTCAGAGACTGCAGACATGGTACAGGAGATGGTTATACAGACAGGATACAGGAGATATCAGAGAGACAGCAGACAGAGATTGCATACAATTATTTTGTACAATCTCACTACTGCCATTTTTGTCTGGAAACTGCTGCCTGTGCCTGTCTGACAGCACTGTGCACCACGCACAGTGCTGTCAGACAGGGTGATGGTGAGCAGGGAGACAGCCAGGCTGGAATAATTTATTGATGGTGGAGGGAGGAGGGGGCTCAGGTGGACCCCACCTGAGCCCCCACCACCATCAATTAATCATTCCAGCCTGGCTGTCTCCCTGCTCACCCTCACACACAGTCAACGGCGGGCAGCAGGCTCCACACACTTCACTCAGTCGGGCAGGCACTGGCAGGGGTCCGTCCGTTGCTCCGGTGGGGGTGTGTAGGTTTGCCACCCTTTAAGATAAACCTGAACACTTTAGCTGCGCACAGCAATTTTTTCATTTTTTTTCCACACTGACTGAATTTGATGGGCACACTGGCTGGGTTGATGGGCACACTGGCTGGGTTGATGGGCACAGTGGCTGCGTTTGTGGGCACAGTGGCTGCGTTTGTGGGCACAGTGGCTGCGTTTGAGGGCACAGTGGCGGCAATTGATAGGCACAGTAGCTGCGTTTGATGGGCACAGTGGCGGCGTTTGATGAACACAGTGGCGGCGTTTGATGAACACAGTGGCGGCGTTTGATGAACACAGTGGCGGTGTTTGATGGGCACAGTGGCAGTGTTTGATGGGCACAGTGGCAGCGTTTGATGGGCACAGTGGCAGCGTTTGATTTTTTTTCTCCAGTTTGTTTGCGCCCCCCCCCCCCAAAAAAAAATTGAGCACCAGCCACCACTGTAAGAGGGGTCCCCAATTCAGGAACATAGGACCCCCCCCGCCAGTAAAGAAGATCCACAGCTGGAGGGGAGTGATAGGAGGGAACATTTCTAACCCCCCACTTTGGTAGATAGAGACCACCTGTCAGGAAGAATACAGATATCTGCCCCCTCCTCCCTCTTAAAAAAGTGAATGACAGTTTAGTGTATGAAGATATTCAGAGTTAGTTACACTCACAGTCAACAGCTCCGGTCACAGTGCAGAGGGGGAGGGGTGAATCACCGTAGCAGATAAGGAGGAAATCCCCGTACAGATGCAATGCCTGTGAAGGAGCTCTGAGCGGGCTGCCTGTCACTGCTGCTGGTTCTCCTCTTTCTGTCCCCCTGCGCTGCTGACACTCTCACTCTTAGCAGTGGCGGTGAGGATTCACAGGCTGCCCGACTGGTGGTGGATGGGATGGATAGCAGGCACTGTGCAAGGTGTGTGTGCTCTGTTATATAGTCCACTGGTCCCGACTGGTCAGGCTCCCACTGCAGCCGCTCAGGTCACAGACCGTGACTGTCAGCTCTGCTCTCTCTACTCCTGCCTGTTCATAGGCTGGCGGGAAAATGCGCTCACTGCATTGGCTGCACGGTGGGTGGACTGGGCAGAGGCTGTGCAGGAGGTAGACTCGGCGGCTCAGCATCGGATCTTCTCGGGTATTTCCGCAAATTGCGCATGCACAGTTCTGACCCCGAGCCGATCGCTGCCATTTTTACTGGCACCTTTCCCTTACTACGGACTTTTACGTACAGGGAAATAGTGACTTGTTTTAACGGACTGTCCGTAATTTTAGTGCAAAATAGGCATGTTCTAAAGACATTGGTAAACTTTGTCATACAAAATATAAACGGTAATGAAAAAAATATATAGATAAGTGCAATTTTAAAGTGCAACGGTTAAAAAAATAACAAATTCTCCAGCAACGACTGAATTACCCCCCACCCCACATAATCAACATAACGTGAAGCTACAGAATGGTACTAATAACTTGCATTTTCAGACATTTTGTCAGGTTAAAACAAAAAACTTAAGAGTATTTAATTTGTGATTTTAGACACAAGAGGGATGAAGAGGGAAGGGAGATGGGGGCGAAAAGAGTGGGTAAAAGGGAGGGGGAAAAGTGAAGGGTGGAAGGGGGTGATGGATGGGGAAAAGGGGTGAAAAGTAAAAGGTAAAAAGGGGGGGGGGAAGAGGGATAGAGTGGGGGAAAGTGCAAGAATGTGTGGGTGACGGAAACCAGGGGTGTGCTGTGGGAAGATAGCAGCCAATTACCGGAGGTCACATCAGTAGAAAACATGAGAGTTAACTAGTAACTCCTTACCAGTACAGCCAAGGATTGGCTATAGAAGCTGGGGCAAGGTGGAAGCGGGGATGATCTAGTAGTGGTATAGCGTTTTTAGTCCAAGGGGTATGAGAGCCATTAAAGGTATTTGCCAAACCAAACAGAAACTGTAATCAAGGCAAATAAGATTTGAAAAAACGAGTACCAGGATGTTTAGCAAAAAAAGCTAGTCCATGTGTAGCGCTGGAAGGCGTCTTACCTAGATCCATGTGCCGCCAGGTGTCCCCAGGGAGAGCAGCCGTAGTGTCTCAGACTGACAGCTCAAGGAGCTGTTTAAGTAGGGAATCCCAAACCACGTCGGACGTCACGTGATCGTGACGCTGACGTGGTCCTCCATCCGACAGCCGTCGCACTGATGACAGTGCGGAGGTGTGCGGTCCTAAGACCCAATGGCAGATTGCCAGGTCAGAGGCCGCAAGAGAGGAGCTCTGATTGGAGCCCCCCCCCCCCCTGGACAGATGTTCGTATGCCAATAGGGGGGAAGAGCAGCCCAGACACGGTCACATGACTCAGAGCGGCGCTCTCAAAAACAAAGCAATGCCTATGTTAAAAATAGAACAAATCAGCAGTAACTTTTACAGTAGGATATAGTTACATGTAAAATTAACAACGATTGAAAATAGGAGGTTAAGTCCTATAACTACATCGCAATAGGGATCAAAATGATTCACAATTCAGAGGGGGGAGAGAAAGGTGACCATTGAAGGGCTGATGTCAATTTGGACATTAGATACAGGCCACAATGATAAAGAAAAAAACAAATGCAAATATATATTGCAGCTACATGGTCAAATTAGGATATCATATGTGGAATTGAAAGGGGAAGGGGAAAGAGGGGAAGGAAAGGTATGGGGGGGGGGAGTGGGAAGAGGAACATAGAAAACAGGGGGGGAGGGGGGGAAGGTGGAAGGGAGAGGGAAAGAGAGAGACACACCAGAGTTACAGAAATGGTTTGTAAGAATTCATCTCATTCAACACAGGGGGTATTGTGGCATTGAGATGCTCTATCAGAGGCATTCACTCTGTAAGACAGATTAATCCCAATCGCCACCGCGTGGGTTTGGTGGGATCACTTCTAATACAAGGAATCGCACCACAGAGGTCGTAGCGGTGGTGTAATCCAATGTGGCGTCCAATAGTGGTAAATTTCCCATTGCCTGAGTCGTATAGATGGTCACCCATTTGTTGGCGGAACTCTCTGATGGTCTTACCGACGTAGAAAGCCCCACAACGGCAGACCATCAGATAGATCGCGCCCCGAGTGCCGCAATTGGCAAAGGCAGAGGGGCGGAAATGTTCACCGTTGGGTAAAATGAAGCACCCGCCCTCCAAAACCCAAGGGCATCGTGGACAATTGCCACACGAACGTTGCGCCACATAATGGCTCCTGGTAAGGCTATCCCTGAGGGAGTGTGCACGACGAAACACCTATTCTGGCTTGGGTTTGACGTGTTTGTACAGGGTGCTATCTTCGGTAAGTATATGCCAATGTTTGCTAAGGATGTTACAGAGTATATTATGATGGGCTGAATAGGTCGTAATGAATAGTACAGATTCCTGTGTGGCTGAAGGTTTAGGTTTACGGGGGCCATAGAGCAAGCAATGTCTAGATCGGAGACATGCCCTGTTATAGGCTTTTTTTAAGATTGGTACGTGTATATCTTCTGGCAAGTAGGCGTTCCCGAAGAGCATCTGCTTGGGTTTTAAAGTCACTGGATAGTGTACAATTCCTACGTATACGTAGATATTGATCAAATGGAATGCTTAGAATCAGTGGTTTGGGGTGAGCACTAGAAGCGTATAGAAGAGTGTTATCCGCAGTGGGCTTACGGAAAAGGTCAGTGCTGAGGGTGCCATCAGGTTGTTTGATAATAACCAGGTCCAAGAAAGGGACCTGGGTATTATCAAATCGAACCGTAAATTTTAAGTTAAAATCATTAATAGTTAATGCTGTTATAAATTCAAGCAGAGACTCAGCAGACCCTGTCCAGATAATAAACAGGTCATCAATAAATCTATACCACAATAGTATCTTGTCCAAAAAATGACAGTAGTAGTCGTTAGCATTTAGGGAGCGTTCCCAGCCACCTAGATATAAGTTGGCATAAGCCGGGGCACACATAGCAACCCCTTGGGTTTGTAAAAACAATTCATCATTAAATGTAAAATAATTGTTGGTCAAAATGAAAAGTAGTAACTGCAGGATAAATTCTACCAATGGCCAAGAAGTATTCTGTTGTTCATAGAGGAAGGAGCCAGCCATTCTCACGCCCTGCTCGTGGGGGATGCTAGAGTACAAAGCCTTGACATCTAGAGACACGAGCAGGGCGTCAGAAGGGACTTGGGTCCCCTCAAGATGTCTCAACAGGTCGTAAGTGTCCTTGATATAAGACGGAAGACTAGTAACGTGGGGCATTAGAAAGGCATCCACAAACTTGCTGGCATTATCGGTGAGTGAACCCACGCCAGACACGATGGGTCGACCAGGGGGATTATGTACGTTGTTATGTGTCTTAGGAAGGGAGTAGAAGGTGGGAAGGCGGGGAAATTTGGGGATTAGGAACTCAAGGGTGTCTTTGTCAATAAGGCCACGAAGGTAGGCCTCAGTGCACAGGACTTTGAGTTCAGCGAAAAATGTAGAAACCAGAGTGGAGGAAATCCTACTGTACCAGTTCGGGTTGTTTAAAATGGAAAAACACATATTTTGGTAGAAATGGTGTGTCATAAGGACTATATTACCGCCCTTATCGGACTGTTTGATAACGAAATCCGAACATTTTTGTAAGGATTTCAAAGCTCTGGTTTGTTTAGAGGTTAAATTTGGGGTAACAATATGCCATTCTTGTCTCTTTAGATCACGAATGGTGGCCTGGACAAATGCCCAAATGGACGGACATGTCTTGAGGTCATGAAATCTCCTTGAGGGGAGGCGAAAGGGTTTGCGAGGTTGGCGAGCAGGTATAGACACTGAAGCAGTGTTGGGCATAAGTGGTAAAGAGGAATCAAGATCCTCTGGGTTGCTTTCGTCGTAGAGGAGCATGAGGTCGCGGAGCGCACGGAACTCATCCATCGTGAATTGCTTTGTTCGCTCCACAAGCTCACGCTCCAGACTTACCATAGTGCGGTCATGGTCAAAAATGAATTTGTACGTAAGATTACGGGCAAATAAATAAAGTTCTTTTTATAGTGTGTGTAATTTTAAGAGGGTCAAGAGGGCAAAATCCCAGGCCCAATTGTAAGACTGAGGATTGTTCCTCAGAAAGTGAATAAGAGGTCAAATTAATAATGTTTAAATGGGTGTTTTTAAGGGGGTTGGTTGGAGTGGAGGTGGTAGTGCTTGGATTGTTTTGAGAACAAAGGTGTCCAAACTGCCCTGTTGTTTGTTTAGATCTAAAAAAAATTGCATCGTCATTGATTTTGGTATATTTATTTGTCATTAATGTGGAGTTGAGAACTTTAGGAATTGCGCCATGTAAAGATGTAGAGGTGGCGGTGATATCAACAGGTAGGTTTGATATCAACCAAGTCTCGTGCAGTTGGAACACAGGCTTTGGTTCATTTGGGAGCTTTCTTTTCAAGCATTGGGGGAGTTGCACCAGGATATCTCAATCTCTTACGAGTTGAGTTACCTCCAGGTGTAGCTGGAAATCTAGTGCTACTTTGTTGGGATACCATTGAGGAGACTGACGAATCAGATTCGGCCTCAGTATTGGGATTAGCAGTGTGCTGGTGACGTTTAGGGTTTCTCCTGCCTGTCTGGCCATTAGACCACTTGTAGGCATAGCCCTCAGCGAACGCAGCCTTATCCTTGTTAAATTTGGTTTGTTTATTAATGATAATTTCCTTGTTCAGGGTCTCAAGACGTATTTTAATCTCTTTCCATTTGCCGGTGAAAACTGTGTTGCCGACCAAGTGCAGAAATTGTGTGTTGAGACCATCAATTTCCTGATCAAGGACAATCATATCTTTGGTATATTGAGCTACCAAGGATTTCATGAGTTCAATGCTGCAACCCAATAGGGTATTTTCCCACGTCTTTTTAAATTCGGCTAAAGGGTCTTTAATGGTCGGAAAGATCTTGATACAAAGTCCAATGGGACAGATATTGTCTAGTAAATAGCGTCTAAAGTATTCTATATGCCAGTGAAGATGTGATTTACGTTTCAAGAAAGCAAACATTTTAGCAAAATAAACCTTAAGATCATCTTCCAGTTTATGTGTATTTAGACATGATGTCTGAATAGTGGACATAAACCCTGTCCAATCAGTGCCAAGAACTTCCATAGTCACCAACACCTAGTCAGGGCAACCACCTCTGGTTGAGAAAAGTATTGGATCTCCAAATTGCGATGAAGGGGGGGTAAGTAGAAATAATTTTATATAGGTAAAGTGAGAGGCACTCAGGGGGGTAGGTTGGTGTCATAAGACAGTAAACCTACATAGAGAAACGGGTGTATTATCCACCCAATTGATAGTCAAAAAGGAAGAGTATGGCCTCAATTAGAATAATTAGAAAATATGTCAATGTGCCATCATCCCGTTTGTTAGATTAGGAGGATGAAACCAAGTGAATAAAGACAAAAAGCTGCTTGGGGCCGATTGGCATAAAATGTCACAGGTCAAAAAATATTTTGGTTGGGACTTTCGAGGCACTGATAGGAAACCTCAAATAATATAAAAATAATTTATTCACATAAAACAGTATACATGTAAAAAAACATTAGGGACAGGCCCCACAAATCAGATCAAGTAATGTAGTGAACAAAACCATAAAGCTCTAATGAGTGGAGCCAGCCAGCAACCTCGACCGGTTTCGCAGGAATTACCGCTTCTTCAGGAGGATCTATGAAATATATATAAAATGTACAGTAAAGAACAAACCTATTGGAAAAATATATAAAGCATGGAAAAAACAACAAAAGTAGTGCTGTGTCCAAGGGAGTCAAATTGCTCACCTGAGCTGGTCCAGTGACTGGGTCATAGGCTTGGTAACCCCCCCGTGGCACACGAGGGGGATATCAAAACGGGCTATAGTAAGGTAAAAAAGTGGTTTAAGTAATCGGGTTGGGAAATTGATTAGACTAGGGGAAAGGGACACCAAGGTAAGGGAAAAGGGGGGGGGGGGGGGAAACAGAGGGGGGAGGGAAAAAACGAGGGAAGGGAAAAAGGAGGAAGGGGGGGGAGGAGAGGGAAAGAAAGTAGGGGGCATAGGGAAGTGAAGAGAAGTATAATAAGGAAGTCGAAGGACAGGGTGGGGGGGAGGTGAAAGGGAAAGGAAGGAAAGGGAAAAAGGACAATGGGTGGGAGATGGAGATAAGGGGAAGAAAGACAGGGGAAGGGGGGAAAAATGGGGGAGGCGGAGGGTTGTGTGGATGGAGGAAAGAGAGAAAGGGAAGGGGAAGGAAGGAAAGGGAAGAGGGAGAGGAACCAAGGAAAGGCAGAAGGAATAGAAAAGAAAAGGGGGAAAACAGAACACGGGAGTGGGGGGAGAAAGGGGAGGGAAGGGGCAATAAGACCAAGGGGTGATGATGAGAGGGATAAAGAGGGATGTGAAGGGAGATGGGGAGAGAGAGGGGGGCGAAAAGAGTGGGTAGAAGGGAGGGGAAAAAAGTAAAGGGTGGAAGGGAAGTGGGTGATGGATGGGGAAAAGGGGTGAAAAGTAAAAGATAAAAAGGGGGGGGGAAAGAGGGATAGAGTGGGGGAAAGTGCAAGAATGTGTGGGTGACAGAAACCAGGGGTGTGCTGTGGGAAGATAGCAGCCAATTATTCACTTGGTTTCATCCTCCTAATAAAATCACAATTAAAATAACATTGGTGTAAATCTATACATCACAATTTTTTTTTTCAATGTAACAGCAGCTGGGGACAACATGGTCACATGTGTTGTAGCTCTGAGAAACACATGTGTTCCATCTTGGACATGCACCCCATCAAACATTGATTGCAAACTTAATCAAATGTTTGTGGCATTCGTGTCATTATCTGTGTCATTAGGAGGGGCCATTTGTCGACACAGTGGAGCCACAGCACCAACTAAATAGAACAGGGCAGTGGACATCTTTTTTTGCTCCTCCAACATATTAGCCAAATGATTATTAATATGTTCAAGGTTGTCATTTGTGCTACCACAGCCTGCTGAAAAGAATCTTACATGTTTTGACAATCAGTGCATTCAAAGTCTGCCCTAACTGGTCAGCAACGTTGTTTGCAGCATCCAGACGTTCGGATAACAGTTCTTCTTCTTCTGCCTCTTGGAGCCCGAAGCGGAACAGATGAAGGAGCGTTATTTATTGGTGCATTTTCCACCATTTCTTGTAGACTTGCGTCTAACTGATCTGCAAATTCAAAAAGTTCAACAAATAAACTTCATTCTTACCATGACATTCAAAAATATAATTATATGTTATTATTCATGTTTACTTGGTTGTGTAAGTTCATCCGCTACTTCTGGATGAACAGTGGCATTTTCTGTCTCCACTCCTATGAGAAAAACAAATTGATTTTGTCAGATAATTTGGGTATTACTTGCTAAAAAAGGAGAGTGCAAAATTCATTGTTTTTTCAAATCTTTTTTAAACAAGCTGATTTTAGATGCTGCCTTCTATTGAACTGTCTATGGAACTTCCACTTATAGGATTGTCCCCCCCTTCCGGTGCCAGAATTGGCACCTTTCGGGGGGGAGAGGGGGACAGGATACCTGTCTTTGACAGATATTCTTTCCCAATTACGGGAGTCCCGGATGCGGCCTATGACATCACAGTGGAGCTCCGTCCTCTTCCCCTCCCACAACGAGACAGTAGGAGAGAGAAGCGGGTCTTGCGCATGTGCAGTAGGGTTACCGGCGTGAAGGCTACACTGCCGGTACCCTTACCCGCTTTGGCGTCGGAAACACCCGACAGATGATGGAAAAATGACTTGACTCCAGGACAGGTAAGTGTCCATTTATTAAAAGCCAACAGCTGCAGTATGTGTAGCTGTTGGTTTTTAAGTTTTACATTTTGGGTGTAAGAGCGCTTTATGAAAGGTGCAATTGGACAAAAACATCTTTATTTTTACCAGTACAAGATGGTCCTGCTATAGGCTCCCCTTTCACTGGAGATTGAACTGTAAATTAAAAGATAAGAAAATATTAGATACTTCATACATTGAAACAGATCAGTACTTACACATCAAATATTTTTAGATTTTTGAACATATGTATATTCTCTAATTACCACATAGATGTTCACAGTCTTGATCATCGACCGTATATGCCACGACAAACTGACTATTTTCTAGAAAAAAAATTGATTGTTAATAGTTTTTGGTAAATTACACTTAAGATAAGCAGTTCAGCTAGAATAATGTTGATATAAGATATAATAGTTGTATTTTTTGGAAAATTTTATCCACAATGGAAGAACATCAAGGCACCACTAATAATTGAGGCAAAGTAAATAAATATCAAGTGTGTTTAGTAATAAAATTGCCTTCCCAAAGGTGCTATGGGATGCCACACAGCAGCCAACCCCCCCAAGTTGAGAGTATGTGGTCTGGTATGGTTCATGAAGGGGGGGTGCTCTACTTCCCCCCACCCAAATTCCTGCACAGTTAAGGGTCTAGTATGAATTTCATGTCATTATCGCCACTGTGCCCATCAATTGTCACCACTCTGCCATGCCAAACACAGCCACTGTTCCATGCCATTGTCGCTACTGTGCCCATCAATTGTAGCCACTGTGCCATGCCAAACACAGCCACTGTGCCATGCCATTGTCGCCACTGTGCCCATCAATTGTCGCCACTGTGCCATGCCAAACGCAGCCACTGTGCCATGCCATTGTTGCCACTGTGCCCATCAATTGTCACCATTGTGCCATGCCAAATGCAGCCACTGTGACATACCATTGTCGCTACTGTGCACATCAATTGCCCCCAGTTTGCCCCTAAAATTCCCACCAGATTGCCCCAAAATACCACCAGATTTCCTCCTTCACGTTCCCTTGATGTCTTCTCCCATCCCCAATGTCGCTTCAGCCAATCAGGTTACCGGTAACTAGATCCGGGGAACCTGATTGGCTGAGATGCGTGTCAGTGTTAACCAAGGCACGCACACCCCTGGTTAACTATTTGGTTAAAGCGTATCAGAGCTGCTGGCTCTGATAGACACTTCAACAGCCAACCAGCTGCCGTTATTCAGATGGTTGGTGCTCACCAGGGGGCCGGCCATCTGAACAGTGAGCGGCAGCGGCGACAATACATAGATTCATGCAATCTTTTTCAGTGGCGTTGCAGGAGCGAGAGGGGGCGGCGCTCCTGCGCCCTCTATGGATGCACCGCCACGGGTCACTGCAGTTCTGACAGGACATGCAAGGAAAATTAAATACAGCACTTTTGCTTGCACAAGATTGGATGATAAAATCAGCAGAGCTTCCCCTCTTTTCAGAGATTCCCCTCAGATCTACAGTGACTGCACTTACAAGTTCACTTGTAGTGGAGATTGGATTTGTCTTTCGTAAATCAACCCATAAGTGATACTTTTTGAGGAACAGCAACACCAATACTAATGCTTAACTAAAATGTACTGTCACTGTATAAATTACACTGGCAGAGCTGCGGTTAACAGGAGGGGCAATAAAAAGATTAAGTGCGTCTCTAGGGGCCTTGCTGCAGTAAATGTGCGTAAGGTGGACTGGAAGAGGTTAAATTAGCACAAAAAGAAAAAAAAGGCCTAGTCAAATCCTTATGCAGCAAGTTGTTATTACCTACTTTCATCGTCAAACAGCATAAGTGTCTCATCTGGTGGAGCCTCAATATCGGTTGAGTTGTCATCTCCATTTGTTCGACCCTGTACCACTTTAAATAGAATTATAAAGATAAAATTTGTTATGTTATGAACTGTAGGGGACAAAAATAAAATAAAATTACTTACTATGGGCATCTGAGTCGTGCTCTCCAGGTACTCCCAGAATTGTGTCGGGTCCAAGGCATCCCTTCAGCTCCTCCTCATGAACGTTGTAAACGTGATATCTGGGGCTGGTCCTCCTCCAGTACCTCTCTGGTACTTAGCTACAGCGACAAGTTTTTTCTTTATCTGCATTTTAATATCGCGTATTCTACGCTTGCATGTTAATATGCATCGGGCAGTATCACCACATGCATTAACTTCTTCCACGATACTGCTCCAAATGGCAGATTTTTTTGCTTTGGGACATCATCTTGGATCTGGCACCAAATAAAGAGTCCCATTTGCTAACTAATCTTGAGACAAGAATGCAGTTCTGTGCAAAAATAAATTTGCCAACACGTTTTTTACGTAAACCCTCCATGCTGCCAAACACACTCCTAACACACCCTCAAATGAGTAAAATGTTTCCTGAAAATTAACTTAGTAAGGACTTTACCATTTTTAGAAGATATAGGGGGGTTTGTTTGACATAACCTATATATTTATTGTAAATAACTGTTCACGATTCTTTATATATACATATATAATATATATGTAGATATATTATTCTAACTGCATTTAAATGCTATTATTAATTATTATTTTTTTAGGATTTTTAATTTATTAATAAATAACATTTTGTAAACCCTGAAATATGATTTTACCCACGGCCTGTTCTATTACAGTTATACAGGGTTTATCAATTATGAAATATATTTTATTTTAATTTTTTATTAAATATTCATACTTGTATACTTCATTAAAAATTTTTTTTTTTTTTGGGAGCTGCGGTGGCTCAACGCGATTGGCACTGCGCTGACAAGCCATTCACCTCTGCAGCTAGGGGTTCGGATCCCGGTCTCGGCTACATGTGAATTGAGTTTGGTGGTCTCAGCCCGGCTCCCGGTGGGTGTGCTATGCGAGGTAAGCCTGCGCTTAGTACGCCCACCCCCCTCCCACAAAAACCACCACACTTACACGCACACGAAATTGGGTTAACACACACGCACTTTGACCACGCGGTCTCTCTAAAAAAGAAAGGTGAAGGCAGGCCCGGATTTACTCCCTTTGCCGCCCCAAGGCCGGGTCCTTCAATGCCGCCCCCGCAGTACAGGGGGGACATTATCCGCCGGGGGACTTTTTCGGCAGGACACTGAGAAGCGGGAGGGGGTGCTGCTGCCGAATATGACATTAAGAGGCGGAGGGGTGCTGTTGCCGAAAATGACATTGAGAGTCGGGGGGGGGGGGGGGGGGGTGCTGCTGCCATAAATGACATTGAGAGTCGGGGGGGGGGGGTGTTGCTGCCGAATATGACATTGAGAACCATCTCACCTCCTCTTCCCTCTGTTTTCTCTCCTCTCACCATCCGTGACATGACCTGGGGGGACTCCAAAAAATAAAATTGTCCTCTCCTCTCAGCTGCAATGCCGCCCCTGCACCCACTGCCGCCCTGAGGCCTGGCCTTGTCTGAAATCCGGCCCTGGGTGAAGGACTAACAGGGCTGGTTGAGCGGGCAAATCCTCTCACTCCCTTATAGGGAGTCCCTCTGCCCCGTTGGGCTTCAAAGCGGAGCAGGTAGGGTGGGCTGTGTGGGAGGACCCCCTCACACACCTGCCATTGCCACCCGGGGCATGGAGAAAGGTGGCAGATTGCCTCTGGGGGAGGCGTGCCTACTCCCAACTCCTGCAGTCCGGCTCCTCTCTCGAGTACACACACAAAATACACTTAAAAAAAACAAACAAAAAAAACAAAACATTTTTTTAATCATTAAAATGTATTTTACATTTATATGAATGGTGTATAGCTGCATTACAAATGTGTATTACATTAATTTAATATACACTATTCACATTTAAATAGGCATGTATGATCCTTGAAAAAATAAATAAAACACTGCGCTAAACAAAAAATGTGGAAATTCTGCCAGTACTGAAAATTGTAGATACACGTATTTTGGAAAATATGGTGAAAGATGAGGTACAGCGAAAAACCAATAGATGTGATAAATTTAGGTATTGCTACCAAAAAACAAGAATAAATTAATGCAAAGTGTTAAACCAAACACTAAAAACGAACCACCACCTGCCGTGATTAGCTATGAATCATATATATAACAACAAGTCAAGTATATCAGTAAACATCTGATAATGATCAAACTTATGCACATATAATGTAAAGAAATAACATTAACACAAAATAAAATGTCAATAAGATGAAAAAAGTCCATAGAACAATCCCAAGTGTATAAAAAAAAATTGTGAAAAGTGAAATCCAAAAGTCTTCTTATAGTGGGTATTATGATATATAGGAATGGCACCACCTTCCACCAAATGTGCACCCGAGTGTGAGAGATGTAGTCTCCTTACCAGACACTATGACCACAATGAGGCGGCCAGACTAGGCACAGGGTATTTTAAAGTCACCCAATCGACTGTAAGCTGGAGCTGATAATGGTTCAGATGTAATCAATCAGATGCTGATGGATATCTCAAGCAGAAACACAAAGAAAAAACGGGCCCATAGTGTAAACTTGCGATGCAAATTTGAATAAAAAGAAAGTAATGCACTTACAGAAATGCGATGTAATACATGCCCGATGCGATGCAACGTGTGGGGTATGCAAACAGGGTCTCAGCGTCCTCTTTTGTTCCTTCTCCTATGTCAGTCCGTTTAGAAGAGCGTGATGACGTCAGGACGCAGGCCACACCTAAGCGTTTCGTCATATGTTGACGTCGTCTGGGATTGGCTGGCTATTATTTTTATTGATAAATTTATAGCATTCTCTGATTGGACTAGATGAAGAGTTGGGGCATGGACATCACAATCTGTACTTCATCCAATCAGAGAATGCCTTGTCTTAAAAAAAATCAAGGTGCTCTGTGAACGGCAGCCTGTTTTCCAACAAGCACCCCCCTCAGTTCACTATTTAACTGAACAGCTATTTGGCACAGGATTCAGAAGTGGCAAGCATTGTAGTAGCATCAGCCACTACAGTGAATGCATTGTTCCCCTGCAGTCCTTCATATTTACATTGTGCCAACCTGGACTGAAGTAGCTAAGCAATATAAATAAAGTAGTCCTCCAAAAAAAAAAGGAAGCAAAAATAGGATGTATGCAATCAATTAAAGACATAATGGAAAGCATTCAGACAATTTCCATTACCCAAATATTGGAATCCAGTATGCCTTTAAATTCTGCTCGAAAATCAGGGTAATTTTTATAGTTTTCAGAAATATGCAGGACCCTACCACATGTATGGGCAATAGGCCTTCTGAAAAAAATAAGCATTTCTTCAAATTGCACGTATAATCCTTGGCATATTTAAATTACTGCCAGTGCAGTACCTCAGAAACGTACCCAAATTGCTTTTAGTGAGTTTGCGAATGTATTTTTTAAGGTATTTTGATACCTCGTTTTCTTTTGTTGACATGGCAACAAGGAATTCTAACTGCTTCAGAACTTTTTGACATGTTGGCTGGAGTTCTGTGTATTGTTGTGATAACAGGTTGACTGTAAGAAACTGCATATCCTGTAATATCTCTTTCCAGGCATCAATGACAAACATTGGCTTTTGTATTAATTCTTTGTGTGCTATCTCAAACAGTGTAGCTCTGTAATTGGTTGATGTTATTTTATGTCTCCATCCATAATTATCAAGAACATCCAAAAGTTCTACTTAATCAACTACTGAAAATGTGTCCAGAGCTGTAGCGAGGGTTTGTTTTTCTGAATAGCTGACATACTCAAAGAAATATTGAATTATATCAGCATAAATACTTCCAAATAAGACTTCATGCATGAATGGAAGCGCAAGTTTAATGGGCAGGTACCCACAATCTTTGTAACCTTTGAGTATGATTCTGGCAATTGCTTTCCATGTTTCATATGTGTAGTCGTGCCTTATGAATGGTACTTTACAATTGTTTCCTAAAGTACACCGCTCATAAAACTCCCCCCAAAAATGACACAATGTAATGTATCTCGCATGACACCTGACCCACATGCAGGTTCTTCTGAGCCATCTGGAAACAGACGCCTTATATGCATTTTTTGATTTAGAATTTCAGGATTGCTAAAAGCAGTGATCATATCGGTCAGACAGTTCGCATGGTGAATAGTCACTGTGTATTCCTCTTCATTTTCAGCTGGACTCAGTGATAACCATAAAAGGGTGCTATATCACATGGGATCACATGCACCAACTCAAACAGGAAAAAACCCAAACATGCATAGAGAAATACAAAGAACACCATGAAACACTCTATTTTTTAAAATGTTTATTAAAATAACAAAATTAGTCCATATATTAAACATCATATATGACCATCATGAAAAACCGTACATAAATTAAAATTTTTTATTTTTTTTGGAATAAAATTGGCCTCGGCCTGATTCACTGGTTTCTTGAAAACTGTTGATCACGTATTAAACTTTATCCAAACTTTAACTCTTGAAACACCAAATTTAATAACCATCAATTCCCAGCCCAGCCACTGAGACTCGGGCTGATCCATCATTAAGTATCAAAACTTGACTCAAATCTCCCAAGCGACAGAAGGGGTGCCATTTGCAACCCTTCTGTCACCAACCCCCCAGACCGCGGCCAACTCTATGCATGTTTGCAGGTTCATGTTAAAAATGTCTAAACCAATCTCAGCTAAGTGTACCCCATCATTCCTATACAGACCTTGCAAACCACCCTCTAACTCTACATGGCGGAAAGAGAAACCGAGCTCCGGGGCAAGGAATTTTTCCATTGCTCTGTTAATGCGCTTACGCACCTTTTCCAAAGGGTTTAAAAACCAGTGATTCCAACCACCGTAGCCGAGGTACTATTTCAGAGAATACCAGGACCGAATTTGGGGAAGACCGTTTCAGAAACCTAAATGTATCTTTCATTTCATAAATGAACTCAAAAGTTTTTTTCTTCCCAATGTCATTCCCACCAATGTGTAAAATTAAGATATCCGGGGGAGAATACATTGAGTATAACCTGCTTAATTCGAAGATCACATCCCCCCATAACATACCCCTGCGTCCATACCAAAAGACACGAAATACTGCGGGGTCCAGTCCTAAATTCTCCAAATAAACTCTATTTGCTGCTCGCTTCTGAGCCCAGAAAATAAAAGAGTGCCCTACTATCCACGCAGAGCGCTGATAACCTCAAATGAAATAAACAATTAACATGGGCGTATATAAACTTTATAAGCATTTGACCTCCATCTACCAATCTTTTTGATAGTGCCTTCCTCTAGACCGATCCTTGATGCTTCTGTGGCCGCCCCAATCCTGAATGAGTGTGTAGTTAATCCTAAATGACCTAAACGAAGAAACCCAATGATTTTCCTCAGTACGGCAGAAAATTGGTACCCTGACACCCGAGATCCATTCTCGTGAATGAACAAAAAATCTGACAAGGGGGGACGAATTCTTAAATAAGCCTGAAGCGCTGCCACTGGACAAATGCTACTGTCCTGACATCTACCTAAATGGACCCATGTCCCCAAACCCAAAGGATCTGTTTTACTCCCTCTCAGAAACACTCTAATCCCATCCTGAGAAACCATGGCCTCGGAGGCTAGAATACCCGTACCACTAGTCCCTGAGGAAGGAAGAATTTCAGATAGACGAAAAGCTCCGAAAAATGCTAAAGAAATAATTGAAGAGAATAAACTTGCTTCGTAACCTGATGAACATATTGACGAGGTTGCCCCACAAATTCGAGACAGAATGTCCGGAGTGATGGGTGACCTACTGTCCTGCGTAACCCCACTTCTTCTATACCCCTTTAACACCTGCCTAACCGAAAAAAAATTGTGGCAGGCCGGAAGTTTGTAGAGGCGAAGAAAAAAGGATATACCCGACAAAGTTTAATTAATGTGGGACCAAGAAAATCGTTTCAAAATGAATGAGTGTAAAAAGGAAAGAATTAACTGCTCTGAATGATCAGACACAGCTAACTGCATTGAATTTAAAAATGACACCCACGAAAACCATGAAGAAACATAATTCCTCCAAGTTGATGGGGCCACTGAGTTCTTAATGTTCTGACAAATCAGATTAGATCCCATAGGTGAAAAGGGAGGGGCACCCCGAAAAAACGATCCATCTGTCGACGAGAAAGAGAGTCGGCAATCTTGTTATTCTTCCCCGGTACATACCTAGCTTTTATCCAAACGTTCCACTTTAAGCAAAGAAAAACTAAGTGTCTTAAGAAAACTACTACTAAAGGGGATTTAGATAAAAGACTATTTACCGCAAAAGCCACTCCTTTACTTACCAGGAGCCTTTTGTTGGCAAACGAGGGGCCCCAAATTTCTAAGGCCGCTACCACAGGAAATAGTTCTAATAGTACTATGTTCTTGCAAAAACCATTTTCAACCCACCTGTCTGGCCAAACCTCCGCGCACCATTGGGATCCCCATACTGCTCCGAACCCGACCGAACCTGCTGCGTCCGTCTGTAACATGAAGTCGCTATCCAAAACAAAATCTTGCTGCCACATTGTTTTACCGTTGTAATGATCTAAAAACTGAATACAGACCAACAAATCATTCTTGATTTCCGTTGATACCCTAACATGCGCAGCCGGGTTTTTTAAACCTGACATTGCTGAGTATAGACGCCTAGAAAAAACCCTGCCCATTGGTAAAATCCGTGTAGCAAATGCCAATTGTCCTAGTAATGACTGCATTTCCCGCAATGTCACCTTGCTCTTCCTCATGAACAGCTGCAGAAGCTGAGACAGACCATAAATCTTGTCCTCAGGCAATCTCGACTCCATGGCTACTGTGTCTAGTGTTATTCCCAAAAAATGTATACAGGTGGTGGGAAGAATTGTCTTGTCCTTTGCAAGAGGGACTCCAAAATATTTACAAACCGACTGGAAAGCTTCCAGCAACTTTAAACAACTGTCAGAATCCGCTGGTCCCAAAAATAAAAAATCATCCAAGTAATGGATTAAACAGTCCGAAGCGGACACTTGCACCACCACCCACTCCAAAAAAGTTGAAAAGGCTTCAAAATAAAAACAAGATAACGAACAGCCCATCGGTAAGCTTTTGTCAAAATAAAATTGGTTCTCAAAATGAATTCCTAAAGAATTGAAACAAATTGGGTTTAATGGGAGAAGCCTGAAAGCCGATTATCCGCCTTTGCTAAAAGGGCATGCTCACCCAAACGACCAATCATATCCACCGCTGAATCAAAAGATGTATAAGATACCGATGACATGGTGGAATCAATCTGGTCATTAAGGGAAGCACCCACAGGGAATGACAGGTGGTGTATCAACCTATACTCATTCGGTTCTTTCTTAGGAACTAAACCAAGCAGAAAAATCCTGAAAACCTTAAAGGGGGGTAGCTCAAAAGGACCTTCCATCCTTCCAGCTTTTACCTCCTTCAGTAATTTTGCTCTTACCAGATGAGGTGCGACTTTTACTGACTGTAAATTATCTACTAAGCTGCATCCCGACCCGTCAAAATTTGGTAACAGAAAACCTGACTCGAAACCTTTAGTTAATCGGCAAGCCATCCGCCTGTTTGGGTAAGCCTGCAGCCATGGAAGCATTCTTGGAAGCATCACTGGTGAAGTTGCTTTTTGAAAAACCCTCTTTTGGGTGAGATTGAAGCTTACGAAAGCACTTGGATACCGGGTGAGCCCCAGCACAAAAAGCGCACTCGTGCTTGTACTTACAAGAATTCATCCACTTGCATTGAGAATCGTTATATGCAAAACATAAACCTTTTTTGTAACCTGAAGTGGATGCAACTGTGGGTGTGGCTGCACTTGATGGGCGAGACATTGGCTGTCTTTGTGGTAAGAATAAATTCAACCACAAGCTCACATCCTTAGCTCCCCAACTGAGGGATGGCTGAACTGCCAGCTTCTGCCTAAAGGCCTCATCATATGTCAGCCACGCAAATCCAGTAAAGCTCCTATAGGCTTCCAAGATTATATCCACATGTTGAAATAATAAACAACTGTTTTCTGGGAACTTCTCACACAGGATACTTGCATAAACCATAAACGCTTGCAACCAACTGTAAAAGGATTTTATAATTGGTTTGCGTCGCTCATCCTCCGCTTTGTCCTCTTTTTTTCTCATACCTAAAACTATCTCTGGAAGGAGGAAGAATCGAATTTAAATCTATAAATTCCCCCCTCCAAATCCTTTCTTTTAATGCACTAGGTACATGAAAACCAAGAGGGGAAAGCAGACAAGGCATGCATTCCTTTGACATTTTTTCAGGTACATTTACATTTTCCGTAGCATTCTGGACATTAATTGAGGAAGGAGGGGGAGTAACTCTGGTGTCCGCAGAAACTGCTGACCAAACACCTGCTATGCTGGGGGGATACCCACCCGACTTCTCCTGCTGAGAGTCTGTTTGTCCCTTAACCAAGGCTATTAGTTGCTCTAAGGAAGCAGATAAAGCAGAGAACTGAGCTCCAGTTATGGACTCACCTGCCAACCCCTGAGCGCGGCTTGCTCCAGGGGCTGCTGAAGGGGACGTGCATCTCACAGGGATGGCGCTGGCTGCAGGCTGAGCCGCTGGCAGTGGGGACCCCACTGGCACCCTTCTTCCTCTACCTTTGCTCCGCTGTGGGCCTTGCTTCGGAACAGCCCCTCCCAGCTGGGAAGAAGAGGACTCCCTCCCGGCTCCTGTTGGCACAGCTCCACGGGCCTTCCGCCTACTGCAGGCGTCGCAACGCTGCGCTGGGACCTGAAAGACAAAAAAGTCTCACCACGTCCCTCACCGCCCATCATGGGCGGAGCGGGGCTGTCCATCATCTTCTGCACGCGCTTCCTCTTACTCAGCCGCCGCCCCTCTGGTGCTTCTGACGAGACCTCCTCGGCTCTCGCAACCTCAGGCACCCATCGCTCCGTGGACTCCTCCTCCGACACCAGCATGAACTCACGCTGCTGCGGGCTGCCGACACCGCTGCTTCCCGGGACCGGCTCGTCTCCTATCTCCCCTTCCTCCAGGAAACGCGGACCAGGTAGGGAGAGACACTGGCGCAGCCATGCTTCGCCCCCTTCTGCTTCAGCTTTTTCCATTAGCTGGCTCAATAGGGCATCCATTGTGAGGGATACGGCGGGACACACGGCGGGAGCTCTTCCTGCTGGTTCTGATGTAAAAAACTGGCCCAGACCCAGGCCAGTACTGACCCTTAAATAAGCTTCTGGCTGGGTTCCAGAAACTTCCCAGTACCACCTGACCTCTCTGACCCAATAACTGACTGCCTCACAGCCCCACTTCAACCTCATTAACCACCCCTTAGTTAACTGTTAACCTTCCAGAACTAACCTTTCATCTGACTTTTACATAACCCCTTGACCGCTACCTGACCTCAGCCAGCTGATTACCTGATTTGCAAATCCACTAAACCAGTGTTTCTCAATTCCAGTCCTCAGGCCCCCCCAACAGGTCAGGTTTTCAGGATTTCCATTATTTTGCACAGGTGATTTGATCAGTTTCACTGCCTTAGTAATCACCACAGCCTTTTCATCTGAGGGAAATCCTGAAAACCTGACCTGTTGGGGGGGCCTGAGGACTGGAATTGAGAAACACTGCACTAAACCATACCTGCTATCTCCTAATGCTGCTGCAGTGATCCCATCCAGAAAGGAGGGCCTATTACAGGCACCCCCCTTGCTTATTCATTCTTCCATCATTTTATTTTCAATCAAAACTGGTGTCTTATTTGTGGAATAATGTTCACTTTGAGTCGCCCCAACAAACTGATGTGGGTAATGAAGGAATGTAGGTAGAGTCTCCCCTCCTTCAGTATCAGCTTTAATAACGGTTTTCATGTAAAAACGCAGAACAGAAAGTTTTACAATCATATACATTTTACCTACTGTAATGTCATCAGAAAGAGGATTTTTGCTGGAAGTCGCAGACATCAAATGTAAAAAGGTATTCTTTTCCTCTTGGTGAATTTCCATCAGGGGAAAAAAAGAGTTTTTGCTTCATGTAGTATTTCAGTCTTTCCGGCCTCCTTAGACATTTTAACCTTTCTGGTCCGCCATTTTGTTTAATTCTGACTTGTTTAAGTGTCCCTTTCTCTTGATTAATACAGCCATTAATCATCCGAGTTTCAAACATTTTTTTTCTGCTCAATCTCTGCTTCATCATGGTCTTTACTTAGAAGACTTTTTTCAGGTTGGGTTTTTCGAAGTTTCATTTTATTCCGTAATTTTTCAAAAAGGCCCATTTTGCGCTTTGACAGTGGCTCTGATCTCCTACAGAAGTTGAACAGCGCTATTCTGTCTCCATATGATGGAATATACTTTGAAAGCGAATGGTCTTCCATGAGAAGTATAATATCTCTGTCAATCTAAAATGAAAGAATATATGCAAAGCAAATAAAAACATAGGCCCAGATTCTCAGAAGAGATACGACGGCGTATCTCCAGATACGCCGTCGTATCTCTGCGTTGCGTGGTCGTATCTATGCACCTGATTCTTAGAATCAGTTACGCATGATTTCCTGTAGATCCGACTGGCGTAACTGTGTTACACAGTCGGATCGTAACTGCATATTTACGCTGGCCGCTAGGTGGCGCTTCCGTCGAATTCCGCGTCGAGTATGCAAATTAGCTAGATACGCGAATTCCCGAACGTACGCCCGGCCAACGCAGTAAAGTTACGCCGTTTACGTTAGGCTTTTCCCGGCGTATAGTTGCCCCTGCTATATGGTGGCATAAGTGCGGCATACCAATGTTAATAAGTATGGCCGTCGTTCCCGCGTTGAAATTTTAAAAAGTTACGTTATTTGCGTAAGTTGTCCGTGAATGGGGCTGGACGTCATTTACGTTCACGTTGAAACCAATGACGTCCTTGCGGCATACTTTGGAGCAATGCACACTGGGAAAGTGTCGCCGGCCGATTTATGCTACGCCACCGCAACTTACGGAGCAAGTGCTTTGAGAATACAGCACTTGCCCGTGTAAGTTGCGGCGGCGTAACGTAAATCAGATACGTTACGCCCACACAATTTTACGCGAATGTACAAGAATCTGGCCCATAAAGTCAAGTCAATATATAAAGTTATATCAACCTACATATAAAACCTAGTAAGTATAATTTGACCATCATTTATCAAACCTCTGTGCAACAGAGAAAACAATCTATGGTGAAAATTAATACACAAGCTTGTTTTTTCCTTACATAACTAGCAAGCTTTTCCACTTTTAAATTACAATTATTGTCAGCTAGTTTTAACAAGGTTTCTAAAATTCTGTGCTGCAATGAAACATACATACATCAGGCATACTTGTCCAAAAAAAAAACCTGGAGATACCTTACAAAGATTATTCCTGACCCTTAGAAATGGTAAAAACTGCATAGAATATGGCAAACGTCCATTCAACATTTAGCAGTAGCTCAAAAAAACAATACATATTAAAGGGGAAGTCAAGCCTAACACTAAAATATTTACATCTATAGACAACGACGATATAAGACTAAGCTATCGAACCCACTAAAGAAGAAATTGCTATACAGACCTTTTTGAAGCTGATGCGGGCCATTCTCCAGAGGCGGAAGCTCTGCAGAGGACACAGTCGACAACTGCTGTGAAATTAATGGGGGCGTGACGTCACCAATAGACTATGGGGCTGCCTCATCTGCACCCGCCTACATCGAAAAGCCGCCATTGACAGCTAAGGCCTCGTACACACGACCGAGAAACTCGACGGGCGAAACACATCGAGTTCCTCGTCGAGTTTCTTGTTAGACTTGTCCAGGAACTCGACAGGCTTGCTTTGGGTACAGACGTAACAGACAACAATTTCCTCTTTCTCAAGCGCGGTGATGCTCACCACGTACGACGGCACTATAAAGGGGAGGTTTGAATTCTTTGGCGCCACCCTTGGGGCTGCTTTTGCTAATCTCGTGTTTCCGCGTATTAGTAAAAGTTTGGTGAGTGACGATTCGCACTTTTCAGTCGTCGTGCTTTCAGATAGTTTTCTGCCATTCAGTTTGTGCTTGTGGGTTCGTATCTTGTTTATCAGGACTTGCGTTCAGGTCGTATTTGTTTTACATTGCGGTTCTGTACGCTCGTTTCTGATTTTCAGGTCGTTCTGCATAGGACTTGCTGTTCTTCAGTGCGGTCTGTTTGTGCGGTCTGATTTGACGGTCGTTTCTAGCCATGTTGCAGGCACCTTCTCATTGTAGGCGACTTCGTGCTATGCAAATGTGTGGTGCAGGTCTGATTGCTTTAGACCTAGACCCGTCCATGAACAGGGTGAGGAGGAGTTCATGGACCAAGAATTGGTTGCTCCGTAGGAACCAATTCTCTCACATGCCTCTGCTGCGGGAGATCCAGGAAAATAATCCTGATGATTATAGGAATTTTCTGAGGATGTCTGATCCCGTCTTTCAGCACCTGTTGGCTTTGGTGTCGCCATATATTACCAGGCAGGACACCGTTATGCGGGAAGCCATCAGCGCTGAACAGAGGCTAGTTGCCACCTTACGGTATATGGCAACTGGGAGAAGCTTGCAGGACTTAAAGTTCTCGACGGGCATCTCCCCCCAGGCTCTGGGCCTCATAATCCCAGGTACCTGTTCTGCCATCATCCAGGTTCTGCAGGATGACTATATGAGGGTAAGTTTTCTCCTTTAATATCACATGTAATGTATTTAATGTATGCTAATGTATTTTAATTATTTCCTTCCTCCCTAATTACCATGATTGTAATGTGCTGTGAATGTCCCCTTTGCCCCCATGCATGCTCTAAGCTCTTATCAAAGTCCCTTTTAAGGCCTACATGCATATTTCCCTTCACTTACCTCCCCAGCATGCTATCCTGGGCCCAAACACACCTAGCCTAGTCACTTCCCAATGTATTGTGTGCATTGTAATGCTTTACCCGAGACCGCGAGAGACAGAGCGCGCGAGACAGACAGACGCAAGAAAGACCGCGCGAGAGACATAGAGAGTGTGAGACAGACAGAGCGCAAGAGAGACTGCAAGAGAGAGAGACAGAGAGCGCGGAAGAGAGAGACAGAGAGCGCCCGAGAGACAGACAGAGCGCAAGAGAGCGCGGAAGAGAGAGACAGACAGAGCGCGAGAGAGAGCCAGAGAGAGACAGAGAGCGCGAGAGAGAGCCGGAGAGCGCGAGAGAGAGACAGAGCGCGAGAGAGACAGAGCGTAAGAGAGACCGCGAGAGAGAGACAGCGCACGAGAGACAGACAGAGAGCCTGCGAGAGACAGAGAGCGTGCGAGACAGAGAGAGACAGACAGAGAGCGTGAGAGACGGAGAGCGCAAGAGAGACAGAGAGCGCGAGAGACAGAGAGCGCGAGAGAGAGACAGAGCTCGAGACAGAGAGAGAGAGCAACTCAGAGAGAGAGAGAAAATAGCAATTTTTTTTTTAAAAACATTAAAAACAAATACTAAAGATTTAAAATATTAATACTCATAATGATGATTGTTTTGCATGGTTTTGAATAAAATTCAAGTCCAATGGTCGCTTGTATCTAGATAAAAAAAAAAAAAAATATATAGAAATAAAATTTCAATTAATAATCCGAAATTAATACACACTCACACACATTTATACACATTATATATATATATATATATATATATAGTCAGAGCACGAGAGAGAAAGACAGAGCGCAAGAGAGACCGCGAGAAACAGAGAGCGCGAGACAGACAGAGCACAAGAGAGATCGCGAGAGAGAGACAGAGCGCGCGAGAGACAGAGAGTACGCGAGAGACAGAGAGAGCGCGAGACAGACAGACAGAGCACAAGAGAGACCGCAAGAGAGAGAGACAGAGCGCAAGAGAGAGACAGAGAGCACGCAAGAGACAGAGAGCGCGAGACAGAGAGCGCAAGAGACAGAGAGCGCGAGAGACAGAGAGCGCGAGACAGACAGAGAGCGCGAGAGAGAGCGCGAGAGAGAGTGCAAGAGAGACCGCGAGAGACAGAGCGAGACAGAGAGAGACAGAGCGCAAGAGAGACCGCGAGAGACAGAGCACAAGAGAGACCGCGAGAGAGAGACAGAGCGCAAGAGAGCGCACGAGAGAGACAGAGCGCGCGAGAGAGACAGAGAGCGCGCGAGAGAGAGACAGAGAGCGCGCGAGAGAGAGACAGAGAGCGCGCGAGAGAGAGACAGAGAGCGCGAGAGAGAGACAGAGAGCGCGAGAGAGAGATAGGGAGCGCGAGAGAGAGACAGAGAGCGCGAGAGAGAGACAGAGAGCGCGAGAGAGAGAGACAGAGAGCGCGAGAGACAGAGAGCGCGAGAGAGAGACAGAGAGCGCGAGAGAGAGACAGAGAGCGCGAGAGAGAGACAGAGAGCGCGAGAGAGACAGACAGAGCGCGCGAGAGAGACAGAGAGCGCGCGAGAGAGAGACAGAGAGCGCGCGAGAGAGAGACAGAGAGCGCGCGAGAGAGAGACAGAGAGCGCGCGAGAGAGAGACAGAGAGCGCGCGAGAGAGAGACAGAGAGCGCGCGAGAGAGAGACAGAGAGCGCGAGAGAGAGACAGAGAGCGCGAGAGAGAGACAGGGAGCGCGAGAGAGAGACAGAGAGCGCGAGAGAGAGACAGAGAGCGCGAGAGAGAGAGACAGAGAGCGCGAGAGAGAGAGACAGAGAGCGCGCGAGAGAGAGACAGAGAGCGCGAGAGAGAGACAGAGAGCGCGAGAGAGAGACAGGGAGCGCGAGAGAGAGACAGCGCGAGAGAGAGACAGAGCGCGAGAGACAGAAAGAGAGAGCGCAAGAGAGAGCGCGAGAGAGAGCGAGCGCAAGGCAGACAGAGAGCGAGACAGAGAGCGCGATAGACAGAGAGAGAGAGCAACCCAGAGAGCGGGAGAGAGAAAATAGCATTTTTTTAAAAAAAAAACAATAAAAACAAATACTAAAGATTTAAAATAATAATACTCATAATGATTGTTTTGCATGGTTTTGAATAAAATTCAAGTCCAATGGTCGCTTGTTTCTAGATAAAAAAAAATATAGAAATAAAATTTCAATTAATAATCCAAAAAATTAACACACACACACACACACACACACATATATATATATATATATATATATATATATATATATATATATATATATATATATATATATATATATATATATATATATACACACACACACACACACACACACACACACACACACACACACACACACACACACACACACACACACATACACACACACACACATATATATATATAGACAGAGCGCGAGAGAGAGACAGACAGAGCGCAAGAGAGACCGCGAGAGGTTTAATTGATGTGTGTGGTTTTTTTTTTTTTAGGCTGGTCGTTTACCTGTCTGGTGATAAAGTTTTCCTGGAATTGCAGAACCAGTTAAAGAAATCTCAATGTTCAGTTCATATCCTAGACCCACATCATGTAGGAAGAGATGTGATATGTGGCATATCAGAAACCATACAAGGTATATTTCTATCACATCATATAGCTCTGTTACAGCTCTTCTTTTACTAAAATAGCTTCATGATGACATTTGCAATTTAGTCCACATAAACAGTTATTCCACTTTTGTGGGACAAATTATAGCAGATAAAAAAAATATAGTATATACAATTGCGACACAAGCCATGTAATTTTATTATTAAACATTTACCTTTCCTTTTCATTCTGCAGCGCTGTAATTTCCTGTGAATTTCAACACAACACAATATGTTAACCTAGAAGTGTTTTGTACATAGTCGCTGTATGGAACACCCCCAGAAATATAATTGCCTGCTTGTCTGATTGGCTCACTGATTTTCCCTGAAGTCTGCACTGAGATACAATTCAGATTTTGGGCATCCTCTGCAACAAAAGTCTTCTTTTTTTTTTTTTTTGGTGGGATGCTTCTAAAGGGATGCAGACCATACCACTTTCCTCATTAGGGCCCTGCAAGTGTATCAGCCGATCATTAATGAAAAATCGCTTCCTTTCAGAATCTCTGTATCCAAAAGATATGGAAGAGCAAATGTATTTTTCTTCCATGCAGAAATGTGTAGGAATATACAACAAAGTTTGTTGTTTTAGTGGAGTTGCTCTTTTAAAGGATTTGTTACTGTGAAGATCATAATTATAGAACAATGATTCTGTGGTGTGGTTAATTTCATTTTATTAGGCAGATTAACCAAATATTGTGGTGACAAATTGGTAAGACGAGCCTGCATACCAAAAGTTGCCTTTATAATGGCTTCTAAGATTTATTTATTTTCATTTAATAGCTTTGTGTTTTAGACTTTATCAGTGTTCTCAATATTCTACTTACATTTGCAGGAGGGAAGGGCACATGGAAACCTCCAATGGACTGCAATATATTTAAGCATATCAACAAAACTGGCTGTTTTTTCCTTCGCCCTCACTGCTCTCATCGTGAAGACTTGGCCATATGTATTCATGTATGTTTCATATCATTATTTACTTGTTTTATATAATGGCTGACATTGCAGTTGGTTTTCTTTGCTAAGCAAAATCTGCCTCCGTAACATTCATAAAGTATTCGGACCCCCTTCACTTTTTCTCAGTTTTGTTCTGTTGCAGCCTGATACTTAAAGTGTTTAAAAATATTTTTTTGGTCATTATTCTACACTCAGTACCGCATAATGACAAAGTTAAAACAACATTTTTTTGGGTATGACGCAACAAACTTTGCACATCTGGATTGGTGCATTTTCTGCCATTTTTCTTTGGAAATCCTCTCAAGCTCTGTCAGGTTGGATGGTGACCAGTTCCCGCGATAACTCGCGGCAGACCTCCGCAATGTCTCCTGGGAACAATGACAAAAGCTCCCAGGAGACATTGCGGCATCGAGGAAGTGACGGAATACCCGCACACTACCCGAGGAATCCATATACAGGAAGCGGCCAGTAACATAAAGGATTACAGGTACAGTGGATTGAAAAAAACAAACATGCGGTTTGGTAATTATTTATGAGTGTATCTTTTTTTTTTGGTGGGAGAGTGGATCTTGGGTGGGAGTTCCCACACTTTTTTCCCCAGGACTTGACCCCTTGGGGTGTGCCCTTTCAAATCCTGTCCAATTGGTTTAATTTACCACAGTTGGACTCCAGTCAAGGTGTAGAAACATCTCGGCAATGATGGAGGAAGGGGAGGCACTTAAACTTAAATTTAAACTGTTGCTGTAAAGGGTCTTAATATTTATGTCAATGTGATATTTTACAGACTTCTCTAAAATTCTGTTTTTACTTTGTTGTTATGGGGTTCTGAGTGAAGATTAATGAGAGAAGAACTTTAAACTGTAGTGTAAGGCTGCAACATAACAAAACTGAAAAAAAAGGAAAGGGGTTCCTAAGAATTTATGAATGCACAATATATGTTACAGGTGTTTTCTTCCTTTTATTTCACACCAACCTTTCAGCATTGCCTTGCCTTTTTCTGATTCGTCTTAAAGGCATGGTAAAGTAATTTTTTTTATTTTTTTTTAAATAACAAACGTTATAATCACCTCCACTGTGCTGTTCGTTCTGGGGTCCCTCGGCGGCTGTCGCGGCTCCTCCACACAGCAACTACACACAGACATGCGAGCGAGCTTGCATGGTGTGTAGCTGTTGCAGGCGCGCTCCCGTGATACAGTGGTGGCCCTAGCCGCCGCTGTATCACTCGTCCTCGGTGCACCACGTCATTGGATGTGATTGACAGCAGCGCCAGCCAATGGCTGCACTGCTTTTAATCCATCCACTGCAGCCAATCAACGGCCAGGCTCCGACTCGAGGAGGATGACTGGGGCGAGTGCGGAACTTTTCGAAGGGTCAGGTAAGTAAAACGGGGGATCGGAGGTGGCCGGCATTTGATGTTTTTTCACCTTAATGCATCATAGAATGCATTAAGGTGACATTTTAGATCCTCCTGATGGTAGGTGAATGCTCCATGGTGGTCCTGATTTTCTTTGGGGGACCGTGTTGGCAGGTGGGTGCTCTCTCTCTTTCATTGACAGAGTATTTTTTTTCTCTCATAGGAATTAAAGATTTGAGCAGAGCAACAACCGCCACCGATTCGGGATTCTCAACCTCCATTATTTTCCGGTATTGTACCAAACCATTTTCTCTCTCTCGTGCTCTTGCTCTCTCTTATTTTTTTTTTTTTTTTTTTTCACAGGACCCAGGAATTGAGGTTTGGTGTAGGGGATTGACAACCGCCACTGATCCTGTTTCCTGGATACTCTAAACACATTATTTTCAGGTATTGTCCAAATTCTCTCTCTCTCTCTCCCTCTCTCCCCCCTTTCTCCCCCCCCCTCTCCCCCCCTCTCTCCCTCCCCCCCTCTCCCCCCTCTCCCCCTCCCTCTCTCCCTCCCTCTCTCCCCCCCCCCTCTCCCCCCCCCTCTCTCCCCCCCTCTCTCCCCCCCTCTCTCCCCTCTACTCTTTTCGTTCGCTCTCTCTCT
Source organism: Rana temporaria (assembly GCF_905171775.1). NCBI lineage: Eukaryota > Metazoa > Chordata > Amphibia > Anura > Ranidae > Rana > Rana temporaria. Next base: position 474,329,343 of record NC_053490.1, on the reverse strand, counting down.
TTGCGTTCACTCTCTCTCTTTGCGTACACTCTCTTTCTTTGCGTTCGCTCTCTCTCTCTGCATTCGCTCTCTCTCTCTGCGGTCACTCTCTCTCTCTCTGCGTTCGCTCTCTCTTTGCGTTCTCTCTCTCTTTGCGTTCTCTCTCTCTCTGCGTTCGCTCTCTCTCTCTGCGTTCGCTCTCTCTCTCTGCGTTCGCTCTCTCTCTCTGCGTTCTCTCTCTCTCTGCGTTTGCGATCTCTCTGCGTTTGCGCTCTCTCTGCGTTCGCTCTCTCTCTCTGCGTTCGCTCTCTCTCTCTGCGTTCTCTCTCTCTCTGCGTTTGCGATCTCTCTGCGTTTGCGCTCTCTCTGCGTTCGCGCGCTCTCTCTCTCTCTGCGTTCTCGCTCTCTCGTGCGCGCTCTCTCACTCGTTCTCTCACAAACATATTGACTATTGCTTTTTCTTGCAGGACCTAGGAATTTGGGTTTTTAGCAGAGGATCGACATCCGATTTGGTTTCCTGCATACTCTAAAACCATTATTTTCAGGTATTGTAAAAAATGTCTCTATCTCTCTCGTTCTCTCTCTCTCTCTTTGTTCTCTCTCTCTCTGCGCTCTAGCTCTCTCTGCGTTCTCTCGTTCTCTCTCTCTCTCTGCGTTCATAGAATGCATTAAGGTGACATTTTAGATCCTCCTGCAATGTTTTAATTGAAGTTTGTGTCAACATAGGGGAGAGTTCCTATCCCAATGAAACCCAAGGCATTGCTTTTATCTGAATGTCCTGTTTCACCCTGTAACCAACCCCTGGGGGATTCCCCAAAAAAGAAAAATGGAAAATGTCCTGCAAAGAGAGAGGGGGGGGACTTGGCTAACAGAAGTGTTCTTGGCATTATCTGGAAGTAAAGGGGAATTTTTTCACCCGGGACAAATGCAGCAATTTAAAATTGATAAAGGATCCCTGTAGAGGCACTCTAAAAGCACATGTGTTTTAAAAGGTTTAATTGATGTGTGTGTTTTTTTTTAGGCTGGTCGTTTAGATGAGCGGCTTCCCAAGCAAATTCCTTTTACTGTCCTGTCTGGTGACATTTTCCTGGAATTGCAGAACCAGTTGAAGAAATCTCAGTTCATATCCTAGACCCACATCATGTAGGAAGGACCTCTTTAGCCATGACTAAGTACTAACTGTAAGTGCGAAACGCGTCGGCCATCCTGTTTTCTGTTGGTTGCAGTGACCAACAGAAGTTATTTTGGAGTGCGGCTATCCAGTTTTCGTTTTTCTATTTGCTGATGTGTGGTTTACTTAAAGTGGAGTTCCACCCATTTTTTGAACTTTGTCTGGGCTGCATGCCCTTAACTTATACTTTTCACAATGGCAAGTATTTATTTGTTTTTATGCCTCTAAATACTTTATTTTCGTCTGCTCCGCCCCTAATCTGCCTTAATCGCCTAGGCGAATAAGACAATAGGCGATTCGCAAGGGTTCCTGGGATAGCGGCGTCATGTATCCCAGGAGTCCTTGTGAATCGCCTATTGTCAAAATCGTGCGTTTTTTGCAAGTGACGCAAGTGGGAGGAGCTACTGATCAGCCGGGAGGAAGTACAGTACAGATCTCCTGCAACCAGGCAGTGCTACGGGGTTTGCGGTAAGACGGGAGCCAGAGCCGAAGTAGGGGGCGGGGGCGTGCCGCACTGGGTGCCACACAATGGGGGGTGTCAGGCCGACACCCCCCCTCCACAACTGAAGAGGACTTGGCAGGCTTAGTGGCAGTCAACACACAAGCCGCGCCCGAGTGATACCAGGGCCGTCGGGCACACCCAGGACCGGCCGCAATTACCCCCCATGTGGCAGCGCCGCGGCTCTGATAAGTCTCGGCTGCCTGTGACTGTCTCACAGTCAGGCAGCCGAGCAGAGTGAACTTAGCCGCCTCCCCCTCCACCGTAGAAGTACTGTGTGTGCAGCACCGAAAAGCGGATCAGCTGAGCCTGGTGCAGTACAGGTCTGAAGGGGGTGGGGGGGTCTGTATTGAAAGGGTAGGTCTGTATTGTGGGGAAGGTCTTCACTGTAGGGGTGGGTCGGTATTGTAGGGGGAGGGGTTCTGTATTGTGGGGGGGTCTGCATAATATGGGTGGGTCTGTATTGTAGGGGAGGGGGTCTTCACTGTAGGGGTGGGTCTGTATTGTAGGGGAGGGGGTCTTCACTGTAGTGGGGGGGTCTGCATTGTAGGGGTGGGTCGGTATTGTAGGGGGAGGGGTCTGTATTGTAAAGGGGGTCTCAAAGGGGTCCATAGGTGCAGGGTGCTGTGCAATGTAAAGGGGTCCAAAGGTGCAGGGTGCTGTGAAGGGGTGCAGTGTAATGTAAAGGGGTCCAGGGGTGCAGTGTAATGTAAAGGGGTCCAGGGGTGATGTTTAATGTAAAGAGGTGCAGAGATCCAGGTGCTGTGTAATGTAAAGGGGTCCAGAGGTGCAAGGGCTGTATAATGTAAAGAGGTCCTTAGGTGCTGTGTAATGTAAAGGGGTGCAAGGTGCTGTGTAATGTAAAGGGGTCCAGTGGTGCAGGGTGCTGTGTAATGTAAAGGGGTCCAGAGGTGCAGGGTGCTGTGTAATGTAAAGGGGCCCAGAGGTGCAGGGTGCTGTGTGAGGTGCAGAGTGCTGTGTAATGTAAAGGGGTCCAGAGGTGCAGAGTGCTGTGTAATGTAAAGGGGTGCAGGGTGATGTGTAATGTAAAAGGGTCCAGAGGTGCAGGGTGCTGTGTAATGTAAAGGGGTGCAGTGGTGCAGGGTGCTGTGTAATGTAAAGGGGTCCAGAGGTGCAGGGTGCTGTGTAATGTAAAGGGGTCCAGAGTGCTGTGTAATGTAAAGGGGTCCAGTGGTGCAGGGTGCTGTGTAATGTAAAGGGGTCCAGAGGTGCAGGGTGCTGTGTAATATAAAGGGACACCTCACAGCACAGGACCTCTGGACCCCTTTACATTACACAGCACCCTGCACCCTTTTACACTACACAGCCCTCTACACCCCTTTACATTACACAGGGGTTTTCTGTTCTGTGAGGTGTTCCGTTCTGTTCTTTGAGGTGTTCTGTTCTGTGAGGTGTTCCGTTCTGTGCTGTGAGGTGTTCCGTTCTGTGCTGTGAGGTGTTCCGTTCTGTGCTGTGAGGTGTTCCGTTCTGTTCTGTGAGGTGTTCCGTTCTGTTCTGTGAGGTGTTCCGTTCTGTTCTGTGAGGTGTTCCGTTCTGTTCTGCGAGGTGTTCCGTTCTGTTCTGTGAGGTGTTCCGTTCTGTGCTGTGAGGTGTTCCGTTCTGTGCTGTGAGGTGTTCCGTTCTGTGCTGTGAGGTGTTCCGTTCTGTTCTGTGAGGTGTTCCGTTCTGTTCTGTGAGGTGTTCCGTTCTGTTCTGTGAGGTGTTCCGTTCTGTGCTGTGAGGTGTTCCGTTCTGTTCTGTGAGGTGTTCCGTTCTGTGCTGTGAGGTGGTCCTCAGGTAGGGTTGCCACCTCATCCCTTTTTAAAAGGAACACATCTGAATTACACAGGTTCTGTGGCTGATTAAGGTGGTAATTAAACTCACTTGGTGCCTTATCTGCATTAAATTAGCCTCAGAATCTGTGTAATTCAGATGTGTTCCTTTTTAAAGGGATGAGGTGGCAACCCTATCCTCAGGTGAGGTGTGGTCCTGATGGCAGGTGAATGCTCCTGATTTTCTTTGGGGGACCGTGTTGGCAGGTGGGTGCTCTCTCTCTTTCATTGACAGAGTATTTTTTTTCTTTCTCATAGGAATTAAAGATTTGAGCAGAGCAACAACCGCCACCGATTCGGGATTCTCAACCTCCATTATTTTCCGGTATTGTACCAAACCATTTTCTCTCTCTCGTGCTCTTGCTCTCTCTCATTGACTTTTTTTTTTTTTCACAGGACCCAGGAATTGAGGTTTGGTGTAGGGGATTGACAACCGCCACTGATCCTGTTTCCTGGATACTCTAAACACATTATTTTCAGGTATTGTCCAAATTCTCTCTCTCTCTCCCTCCCTCCCCCCCTCTCTCCCTCTCTCCCTCCCCCCCCTCTCTCCCTCTCTCCCTCCCCCCCTCTCTCCCTCCCTCTCTCCCCCCCCCCTCTCTCCCTCCCTCTCTCCCCCCCTCTCTCCCCCCCTCTCTCCCCCCTCTCTCCCTCCCTCTCCCCCCCTCTCTCCCCTCTCTTTTCGTTCACTCTTTCTCTTTGCGTTCACTCTCTCTCTCTCTCTCTTTGCGTTCGCTCTCTTTCTCTTTGCGTTCGCTCTCTTTCTTTGCGTTCGCTCTCTCTCTTTGCGTTCGCTCTCTCTCTCTGCGTTCGCTCTCTTTGCGTTTGCTCTCTCTCTGCGTTCACTCTCTCTCTCTCTCTGCGTTCGCTCTCTCTCTCGCTCTCTCTTTGCGTTCTCTCTCTCTTTGCGTTCTCTCTCTCTCTCTGCGTTCGCTCTCTCTCTCTGCGTTCGCTCTCTCTCTGCGTTCTCTCTCTCGGCGTTTGCGCTCTCTGCGTTTGCGCTCTCTCTCTCTCTGCGTTCGCGCTCTCTCGTGCGCGCTCTCACAAACATATTGACTATTGCTTTTTCTTGCAGGACCTAGGAATTTTGGTTTTTAGCAGAGGATCGACATCCGATTTGGTTTCCTGCATACTCTAAAACCATTATTTTCAGGTATTGTAAAAAATGTCTCTTTCTCTCTCGTTCTCTCTCTCTCTTTGTTCTCTCTCTCTCTCTGCGCTCTCTCGCTCTCTCTCTCTGCGTTCTCTCTCTCTCTCTCTGCGTTCTCTCGTTCTCTCTCTCTCTGCGTTCTCTCGTTCTCTCTCTCTCTGCGTTCTCTCGTTCTCTCTCTCTCTGCGTTCTCTCTCTCTCTGCGTTCTCCCTCTCTGCGTTCTCTCTCTCTCTGCGTTCTCTCTCTCTCTGCGTTCTCTCTCTCTGCGTTCTCTCATTCTCTCTCTGCGTTCTCTCTCTCTCTCTCTGCGCTCTCTCTCTCTGCATTCTCTCTCTCTCTCTCTGCGTTCTCTCTCTCTCTCTCTGCGTTCTCTCTCTCTCTGCGTTCTCTCTCTCCTCTTTTCTCTCTCTCTCTCCTCTTTTCTCTCTCTCTTACCTGGACGACCTTCTTCTATTTACAGCATCTCCAGAGCAGCTAACCAGGGATCTGGAGATGACAAGAAAGGTCCTAACAGACCTGGGGTGGTTACTAAACCTGGAAAAATCCAGCTTGATCCCGTCTCAACAGATCACTTATCTGGGGTACCTATTGGACTCAACTCTTTTAACCTCCCTGGCGGTATGATTCTTTCAGAAAAAACATGCTGAAAGCGGTACCATTATTTGCAAGGAAATTTGGCGTTTTATATTGTAGGTCTGTCATTTTTAGAAATAACTCACTTAAATCTGACCAAACAAGCTTCTAATAGGCATCCCGGGTATGACATTTTTTTAAAAACAAAATTATAAATTATAATATAATAAATAATTATAAATAATTATAACAAATAATAATATAATTATAATAAAAAATATTCAATAATGTAATCAAATCAAAATCACTGAAATTTGCTCAGTTGCAGAATTGTTGCTGTCATTATTTTTTTTTTTTTATGACGAATTTCCCTACAAATCGCTATCGCACAATTCTGCAAGTGATTATAATTTATTATCGCTGGTTTTTAGCTGATCTAAAACTATTTTTGACATAAAGGGACACTTTTGGTTGCTATGGACAATCTACAGTTTGCAGGGAGAAAGAAACGTTTTTATTATACAAAATGACATGCATGACACAGGACAGACCACTAGGGACAAGGGGGGTGTGTTTTTTTTACATACAGTACTGTAATCTATAAGATTACAGTATACTGTATGTATAGTGTTTGTTTACTTTTTTGAATTTGGCGCCGTTCTCCGTCCCCGTGCGTCGTAACGTCGCAGGGAACGGAGATCGGCGTCACACGGAGGCACTGTGTGAATCGAGCGAGGACCTGCTCGCTCACACAGCGCGGTGGCATCGCTGGATCCAGGGACAAGGTAAGTAAAACTCCCTGTACATCCAGCGAGGCGAGCCCGAGTCTGACTCGGGGTTACCGATCCTAGCCCAAAAATCTCACCCCGAGTCAGACTCGGGAACACCGCCCAGGAGGTTAAGAGTGTTTCTCCTGATGGAGAAGGTCCTAAAGTTGGACAGAGCAGTGGCCTCCCTTCAGGGCAGTCACAGGTCTCAATAAGATCTCTGATGTCAGCACTAGGTCTGTTGACATCTACCCTCCCAGCAGTCCAATGGGCAGGCCTTCACTTTCGGCCCCTGCAGGTCTTCGTTCTAAGGGTCTGGGATCACTCACTAGAGGTCCTAGATACCTTAGTCCAAGTACCAGATCAGGTAAAACGATCCCTCTGGTGGAGGAAGGTCACAAACCTAACGCAGGGACGTCTGTGGCTTATCCCAGGTGTCTCGGGTGGTAACCACAGACACAAGTGGCAAAGGCTGGGGGGCACACCTGGGATCCCTTCCAGCGGAAGGCATCTGGAGTTACGAGGATCTAGAAAGGTCATCCAATTGGAAGGAACTGAGGGCAGTGGGTCTAGCCCTCAAGTTTTTCCAGGAAGAACTCCAGGGGCACCACACTCAGGTGAGGTCAGACAATTCTTCGGCCGTGGCCTACTTGAACAAGCAGGGCGGCACAAGAAGCGGAGTTCTGTTGGCCCTGACAGCAGACATTCTGGGCTGGGCCGAGATCCACACCATCTCACTTTCAGCAGTATTCCTGAGAGAAGAGAGGAACGTGATGGCAGACTTTCTCAGTCGGAGACAATTGAGGGAAGGCGAATGGGCCCTCAATCGGGAGGTCTTCTGTCTCTTGGCCAAGAGATGGGGACCTCCGGAGGTGGACCTCTTCACGTCAAGAGAACGCGAAAACCCCCTGTTTTTTCTCTCTGAACAGGGGAGAGGGAGCGCGGGCGGTGGACGCACTGTCTCAGAGCTGGCGGTTCGGAATGTGTTCCCGCCGCCAGTACTGTTACCCGCAGTTCTGAGGAAATTTCAGTTAGAACACACCTCTCTGATCCTTGTGGCACTATATTGGCCCAAGAGGGCATGGTTCTCGTTCCTCAAGCAGTTAGCGGCAGAACCTCCATTATTCTTTCCTCTGCGAGAGGATCTCCTCTCACAGGGCCCAGTCCTCTGCCCACAGGTACACAGGTGGATACTAGCGGCGTGGCTACTGAGGAAGCCATACTGAAATCCAAAGGGTTTTCGGAAGGATTAATTGCCACCCTTCTTAACAGCAGGAAAAAGGAGACTTGCAGAATCTACAGGAAGGTTTGGCTTTGTTTCAACAGATGGTGTGTAGATTGCCCCTGTTCAGTACAGAGCCCCACTGCCGTCCTAGAATTCTTTCAGTGTGGAGCAGATAAGGGACTTTCGGGTTAGTACCCTCAAGGGTCAGATTTCAGCACTCAGTGCATATTCAGAGAAACCTCTGGCCACCAACCCCTGGGTAGTCAGGTTTTTTAGGGCACTATCCAGACAGAGACCAGCTAAGGGTCCACCCTTCCCCAGTTGGGACCTGTCCTTGGTGTTGTAAACCCTAACGAGTATTCCCTTTGAGCCCCTAGACCAGGGGTCTCCAAACATTCTAAACAAAGGGCCGGTTTATTGTCCTTCAGACTCTTGGAGGGCCGGACTTTGGCCAGCAGGAGTGGAAATTTTCCTGGCATCATTGTTAGTAAACATCTGGTATTAGGGGAAGGAATAGTGCCCATTGCTGGTATCATAGGGAGGAATAGTGCTCTATTAGTTGTGTCAGTGGGAGAAATGGTGCTCCATTGTCGGTGTCAGATGAAAGAATAGTGTCTCGTATCAATGGGAGGGATAGTGCCCCAAGGGCCCGATAAATGCAAGCAAAGGGCAGCATCCGGCCCTTGGGCCACAGTTTGGAGACCACTGCCCTAGACAAATGTCCACTAAAGGAACTCACCTTGAAAACAGTATTTCTGGTTGCAGTGACCACTGCTAGGAGAGTCAGCGAATTAGAAGCGTTGTCGATGAGACCTCCTTTTTGTGTTATTTTTCCAGATCGGGTCGTTTTTAAGACCGATCCAGCCTTTTTACCTAAAGTGACTTCAAGGTTTCACAGAAGTCAGGAAATAGTGTTACCTTTCTTTTGTCCCAACCCCTCAGGGGAAAAGGAGTTTCGGTTCAGTATTAGGAAGTCAGACTCTTTATTTTATTTTATTTTATGGAACCAGGAAGGGATACAAAGCGTCTTGACGCACTATTGCCAGATGGCTTAGGGTAACCATTGGGCTGACATATTCTTTGGCTGGTAAAGAGATCCCTACAGGGATAAAGGCACACTCTACCCGAGCTTTGGCAGCTTCTCAGGCAGAAAAGGCTGGAGCAACGCCGGAACAGATTTGCAGAGCAGCAACATGGTCCAGCTACGCCACTTTCGTAAAACACTACAGAGTGGACCTGGTGTTGGCAGGTGAGCAAGCCTTTGGCCAAAAGGTTTTGCAAGCTGGTAAGTTCTCGCTTATCCTCTCATTAGTGGCTGTTCTGAAAGACGGAAAGGGAAAATTAGAGTTACAGTAGGTGCACGCGATATTGTGTCAATCTCGCTCCCTTTCTCGGCGAGATTGAGCACCTACGAGCCCCATCGCGGGAGCCAGCGCCGAGCTGGCTTGCCGCGATGGAGAGAAAGCGTCATAGAAGCGACGGGAGATCCGACTTGGATTCCCGCCAATTCTACACGTGTGCGGCGTTTGTTATGAATCCTGAGGGGGAAGTCCCCGCCGGATTTGAAATAAAAATTCGGCATGGGTTCCCCCCTCAGGAGCATACCGGGCCCTTAGGTCTGTTATGGGTTGTAAGGAGAGGGGTAGGGGGTCCCCCTACAATCCATACCAGACCCGTATCCAAGGCACGCTACCCGGCCGGCCAGGAAAGGAGTGGGGACGAGCGAGCGCCCCCCCCCCCTCCTGAGCCGTACCAGGCTGCATGCCCTCAACATGGGGGGGTTGGGTGCTCTGGGGCAGGGGGGCGCACTGCGGGGCCCCCCCACCCCAGAGCACCCTGTCCCCATGTTGATGAGGACAGGGCCCCTTCCCGACAACCCTGGCCGTTGGTTGTCGGGGTATGCGGGCGGGAGGCTTATCGGAATCTGGGAGCCCCCTTTAATAAGGGGACCCCCAGATAACGGCCCCCCACCCTAAGTGAATGGATATGGGGTACATCGTACCCCTACCCATTCACCTGGAGGAAAAGTGGTAAAAACACAAATAAAAAACACAGGGTATTAAAATATTTTATTAGTCTGCTCCGGAGGCTCCCCCTGTCTTCTTTAGCTCTTTTACCAGGGGGAGCTTCTTCTTCCGATTTCCGGGGGTCTTCTTCTGTGTTCGCCGCTCTCTGCTCTTGACTCGGCGCACCCCGGTTCTTCCTCCCGCTGTCCGGTGCCTTCTCCTTCTTCCGCTGTTCTGTGACGTCTTCTCTTCTCTTCTCCCGATGCTGACACGTCGCCTCTTCTTGCTGCAATGACTTGTGCACGGCTTGCGTCGGACTTATATGGGCCTCACAGTCCCATCATGCTCCGGTAGGTACCACGTGGGTAGGTATCACATGGGTAGGTACCAGAGCATGATGGGACTGTGAGGCCTATATAAATCCGACGCAAGCCGTGCACAAGTCATTGCAGCGAGAAGAGGCGACGTGTCAGCATCGGGAGAAGAGAAGACGTCATAGCACAGCGGCCTGAAGGGAGAAGTAGAAGACGTCACAGAACAGCGGAAGAAGAGGAGAAGACGTCACAGAACAGCGGAAGAAGGAGAAGGCACCGGACAGCGGGAGGAAGAACCGGGGTGAGCCGAGTCAAGAGAGGAGAGCGGCGAACATAGAAGAAGACCCCCCGGAGCGGAGAAGACGTCACAGAAGAGCGGTGAAGACCCCGGAGAGCAGGAGAAGCTCCCCGGAAATCGGAAGAAGAAGCTCCCCCTGGTAAAAGAGCTAAAGAAGACAGGGGCATGGATCTCCTGGCCGCTCGTCTCCACCGCAAGGGTGTCGAAGCTATTGGCCAGGTCTAGTGATCTGGTACAGACGTGTAAGTTGCGCTGGTGGCCCTGTGGGGTCTTTATCGGCGACTTTTTGCCGTTCCTCCATTGTAGTTGCTTCCACTGCTCCACAGAGTGGAGGCTGAGAAGATCCCAATGATTCTAATCACTCCAGATTGACCTTGGCGTCCTTGGTACGCCGATATCAGGCGCCTGGTAGCGGAGGTACCCTGGCAGTTGCCAGGGCAGGAGGTCCCTCTGTCTCGAGGTCCCATACTTCCTTTTGTACAGCCACTGACTTGGAAGCCAGACTTTAAGTGACCGGGGTCTGTCCGACTCGGTCATCTCAACAATGCTGAGGGCACGGTAGTCTTCTTCTGGAGAACCTACTATCGCACTTGGCAGGCCTACATCTCTTGGTGCGTAGGGATGGAGTGACGTCCACGGACGTACTCGGTGTCCAGGGTCCTGCTATTTTTACAGCTTGGAGTGGATCAAAAAATAGCTTAAAGCACAGTTTTGGGGGCAGATTTCAGCCTTGGCTGTGTTCTTTCAGTGGCCTTTTTGCGGCTCGTTCCCTGGTGGGTCCCTATTTGTGTGCAGGGGGTTTGTCATATACTTGGCCCATCTCTTCCCCCATGAGTTTTGACTCTGGTGCTCTTGGTTCTTCAGGAACCTTCCTTTTGGAAACATCAGAGAGATTTTCTCTTCACACTATATCAGAAGGTGGCCTTTACCTCTGTTAGAGGGGTTTCTGAGTTGGCGGTTTTGTCTTGCAAGCCGCCATGCTTGATCCTCCATAAGGATTAGGTGGTGGTGAGCCCGCGACCTTCCCTTCTTCCGAAGGTGGTTTCGGCCTTTCGCTGGAATAAGGACATTGTTCTTCCATCCTTCTGTCCTCGGCCGGGGCATCCTATGGAGGTTGCCTTTCATACATTAGGCGTGGTATGTGCTTTGCGGGTGTACCAGCTTGCTACGGCTCCGTTTCGGAGTTTTGACTGTCTTTTGTGTCGGTGTCTGGTCCACAAAAGGGCCTGGCTCATCGACCACCATTTCTCGGTGGATCAGGCAGGCTGTCATACTGTCATACAGGCCTATGCTCTTAAGGGGAGGGCCCCCCTTTCCGGTCACGGCACTTTCGACCAGGGCAATTGGTGCTTCCTGTTTTTTTTTTCCGACATCATACGTCGGTCTCGCAGGTGTGCGAGGCGGCGACCTGCTCATCCGTTTGCGCTTTTTCCAGAATTTACATGGTTGCTGTGAGTGCATCTTCTGATGCTTATTTCGGCCGCTAGTTTTTGCCGGCGCCTGTTTAAAGTTGCACCATCCTCCGTTGAGGAGCTCTGCTTGTTTTGTGGTGAAGTTAAAATTGGTTTTACATATATATTTACCACCCCTCGTTTTTGACACCGCTTGGGGACGTCCCACTTGTCAAGATTTAAGGAGCTGTTGTCCGTCCATGGACGATAAGAGAAAATAGGATTTTTTGTACTCACCGTAAAATCCTTTTCTCTGAGTCCATGGACGGACACAGCACCCACCCCTCATTTTTAGGTTTGTGCTGCTTGTTATGAACTGAGCCTGCATGCTGCAGTGAGGAGGGTTATGTCTGGAGGGACCACCCCCTTGGCGGGGCTGTTCAACTGTTACTGTACAATGTATTTATCTAACATGTTTCTGCCTAGTCCTCTCCTGGAGCTGTGTCCGTCCATGGATGGATTTTACAGTGAGTACAAAAAATCCTATTTTATTTTTTTCTCAACATTTTCATTTTTTTATTTTTATTTAGTTGTTTAGCAGAAAATAAAAACCCCAGAGGTGATCAAATAACACCAAAGGAAAGCTCTATTTGTGGGAGCAACATTAAAAAAATGTTGTTTGCGTACAGTGTAGCATGACCACGCAGTTGTCATTTATAAAGAGACAGCTCTGAAAGTTGAAAATTGGCTTGTGCAGGAAGGGGGGAAAGTGTCTGGTATTGAAGTGGGTAACAGACTTGCTGGGATAGCTAAGTAATATCTACAGTAAATGTTGCTCCAGGCTGCCTCCTTGCTGACATGACCAAAAGCTCAAACCTATGGTTACAGAATCTTAACACTGATCCCCCTTGCATCAGATTATGTGACTAGCATTAAGACAATGTTACAGCTCTTCTTTTACTAAAATAGCTTCATGATGACATTTGCAATTCTATCCACTTAAACAGTTATTCCACTTTTGTGGGACAAATTCTAGCAGATAAAAAAAATATAGTATATACAATTGCCACACAAGCCATGTAATTTTATTATTAAACATTTACCTTTCCTTTTCATTCTGCAGCGCTGTAATTTCCTGTGAATTTCAACACAATACAATATGTTTACCTAGAAGTGTTTTGGTCGCTGTATGGAACACCCCCAGAAATATAATTGCCTGCTTGTCTGATTGGCTCACTGATTTTCCCAGAAGTCTGCACTGAGACACAATTCATATTTTGGGCATCCTCTGCAACAAAAGTCGTCTTTTTTTTTTGGTGGGATGCTTCTAAAGGGATGCAGACCATACCACTTTCCTCATTAGGCCCCTGCAAGTGTATCAGCCGATCATTAATGAAAAATCGCTTCCTTTCAGAATCTCTGTATCCAAAAGATATGGAAGAGCAAATGTATTTTTCTTCCATGCAGAAATGCGTAGGAATATACAACAAAGTTTGTTGTTTTAGTGGAGTTGCTCTTTTAAAGGATTTGTTACTGTGAAGATCATAATTATAGAACAATGATTCTGTGGTGTGGTTAATTTCATTTTATTAGGCAGATTAACCAAATATTGTGGTGACAAATTGGTAAGACGAGCCTGCATACCAAAAGTTGCCTTTATAATGGCTTCTAAGATGTATTTATTTTCATTTAATAGCTTTGTGTTTTAGACTTTATCAGTGTTCTCAATATTCTACTTACATTTGCAGGAGGGAAGGGCACATGGAAACCTCCAATGGACTGCAATATATTTAAGCATATCAACAAAACTGGCTGTTTTTTCCTTCGCCCTCACTGCTCTCATCGTGAAGACTTGGCCATATGTATTCATGTATGTTTCATATCATCATTTACTTGTTTTATATAATGGCTAACATTGCAGTTGGTTTTCTTTGCTAAGCAAAATCTGCCTCCATAACATTCATAAAGTATTCGGACCCCCTTCACTTTTTTTTCAGTTTTGTTCTGTTGCAGCCTGATACTTAAAGTGTTTAAAAATATTTTTTTTTGTCATTATTCTACACTCAGTACCGCATATTGACAAAGTGCAGGAAGGTTTGCATATTCTTAGATATAGTCTTGTCATCAATGTGGCCCAGTAAACGCCTCAGAGGATTACATATATTTGGTATCTGCGTCAGCGAGCTAATGAAGGCTGTGACCGCCAACCAGAACTTTCTAATCGGAGCACACTCCCCCATCTGAAAAAACTTGCCATTGGCCCCGCCGCATCGGGAGCATAGCGCTGAGGGGATTCTGCTCAGTTTGAACAGTATGCATGGTGTGAAGTAGGATCTATATAACAGTTTGGTCTGTATTACCTTGTCACGGGACGAAATGACAGAAGGGACCTGGAGGGGCAACACCTCCTGCCAGATCTCCTCAGTCAGCTCAGGAATGTCGGCTCTCCAGCTAGCAGCCGGTTTGCTCAGCCTTTGAGTCGTAGTGTGCAGGAGAGACCCATAATATGTGGAGACTAACTTGGTGTGCGAGGGGTCAGTTAGTAGTCGCTCCAGCCGAGAAAGCTGGACGACTATGTTACGAAGGCCAAACTGCGTTGCTGCAGTGTGGCGTATCTGTAGGTAAAGGAAGTAAGCCGTGCGTGGCAGATTATAGTCTCTCCGAAATTCCTCAAAAGTACGAAACACATTGCCTGAGAACAGATGTAAAATAGTTTTTACCCCCCTTTTCGACCAGTATCCCCCATCCGATCTACGGAAAAATTCCGGAAGGTTCGAATTCCCCCACAGTGGAGTGTTCGGTGAGTATGTATTACTGCTGGAGGGGACTTGCAATTTATTGAGTTTAATAATCCGTAGAGTCATAGCTATAATACTCGTTCCCTCCTGCCCCCCAAGGGACATACGATGAATCAAATTTTGCAGGGATTCATAGGAGGTAAGGATGGCTGCCTCCAATGCAGTGGCTGCATTGTTGACTTCGGGGTAAAACCACCAGTGTACGTGGGCCAATTGAGAGGCAATATAATACGTTTAAAGGCAGGGGAGGGCCAACCCGCCCTCCAGTATTGGTAATTGAAGGGTATCCTTGGCAATCCTGACTGCCCCCCCCCCCTCCCCACAAAAAGTAGGTGAGGATGGAATCTATCTCTTTGAATTTATTTTTAGTGACATACACTGGCAAATTACCCAAAACATACAGAAATCGTGGCAAGAAAATCATCTTAAAAATATTAATCCTACCCAGTAATGTTGATGGAAGATTAGCCCAGGTTTTGAAAGTAGTTTAGATCCCCTCATAGGGCGCATGAAAATTATTCTTGACATAGGAGGCCATGGGATGTTGTATTATGACTCCTAATTACCGGAAGGAGCTGACTATCTGTAGTGGACAAGATGGTGGTAGCCGGACTGACGTTGCCTACTCCATCATAAACAGAATGGACTTGTCCCAATTAACCTAGAATCCTGAAAAGTGGCCAAACCTCCCAATGAGATCCAGCAGGGCCGGGAGGGACGACTGGGGGTCCAACAAGTATATTAACTCTTAGTTAATATACTTAGTTAAGTTCACTCTTAGTCTAGCAGTGGGCTTCGAGTACAGTAGTTGCACCCACCTGATAAAGGTATTGCCGAATTCAAACTTTGCCAGGACCTCCAGCAGGTAAGGCCATTCGACCGAGTCAAATGCCTTATGTGCATCTAAGGACAGAACGGCCCTAGAGCCCATCTCTTAATGGGTGGCCTGCAGATTGGTGAATAATCTACATAGGTTGATGGAGGTCGGATGAACCCGGTTTGGTCTGCACCAATAATGGTAGTAATGAGTGAGTGAGTGAAAAACTTATATAGCGCTACACATGCAAACTAAATCGCCTCTGGGCGCTCGTTTGTCCATTTCTCCTTTGAACTCAAAAGAGATGGGTTTTGATCTTTCTCCTAAAGGTCAAGTGATTCTCTTCCAACCGAATGCTGGTTGGTAAGGCGTTCCATAGTCTGGGGCCCTGGAGCGCAAATCTTCGTTCCCCCTTGGACTTGTATCTGGCTTTGGGTATTTGGAGTAGATTTTGATTGGTGGATCGCAGAACGCAATTGGAGTTGTGAGATTTTAGTTTTTCACATAGATATTGGGGGGCATTTCCCCGAATGCACTTATGCGTCAGACAGAGTGCTTTAAAAGTAATTCTGTATTTTACTGGTAACCAGTGAAGGTGAGATTGATTCCCATGGTTTTTTCCCAGTCACCAGTCTAGCAGCCGTATTTTGAACGACTTGCAGACGGGTGATTTGGTACTTTGGGAGTCCAAGGTAGAGGGCATTTGCATAGTCCAGTCTGGAGTTCACAATTGTTCCCACCACAACTGCTATATCCTCTTTGGGAATAAATGGAATAAGTCTGCGTAGTAGGCGCAGCAGATGGTGAGATCCGATGACTACTGACCCTATTTGTGCATCCATTGTCATGTGGGTGTCGAAGATGACTCCAAGACTTGACTTTGGTGCTAGGGGTGATGATTTGGCCCAGAATGGGCGGGGGTGTCCAGGTTGTTGTAAGTTGATTCTTACGATTGGCGTGAAACAGAAGAAGTTCTGTTTTCGATCCATTGAGTTTAAGATAACTCTTTGTCATCCAGTTTTCTATCAAAGAGAGGGATTTCTCTAAACCGAGATTATGATCCTTTTTGTTGCAGATGCGAAAATACAGTTGTGTGTCATCTGCATAAGATTGGTAAAGTAGCTTTTGGCTACTGATGATTTCAAAGAGAGGGCGGAGATAGATATTGAACAGCAGCGGGGATAGGGGGGATCCTTGAGGGACTCCGCATGACACTGTGCGTTTTTCAGAAGTGAAAGGTCCCAATTTCACTATTTGTGATCGGTTTTCCAAAAAGGAGGAGAACCAGGGTAGATCACATTCTGCGACTCTGGCTACTTCAGCTAGCCGAGTCAGTAGTAGTTTGTGGTCTACCGTGTCAAAAGCTGCACTTAGGTCCAACAGTACCAGAAGACAAGATTCTCCTTCGTCTGCGGCCTCGAGAACATCATCCCATATTTTGAGCAGTGCTGTTTCTGTCCCGTGACCGGGACGGAAACCCGATTGAAAGGGATCGAGCAAATTATGGGTATCTAGATGCTGTTGCAGCTGTTGTACCACAACTTTCTCCATTACCTTGGAGAGGATATTTAGGCCTGTTATGGGACGCCGGTGTTTTGGGTCTTTGGGGTCGAGGGTGGGTTTCTTTAGGATGGGTTTGGTTATGCCCTGCTTCAATTGGGAGGGCACTATGCCTTCCTTGAAGGACTGGTTTATAAGCTGTGTGATAGGTGGTGCCAGGATATCGGCACATTCCTTCAGCAGTTTAGTGGGGATGATATCATTAGGCGCTGTGCTGTTTCCCAGAGTGCCGATGATATTTTTAGTGGCCTCGATGGGGATGGGTTTAAGAGTGAACTTTGTTGATTGCGGTGAATTTATGTGGGTATTGGGCGAATGATTGAGGGCGGGGTTGAAGGGGATACTGTTTTGCTGAATGATTTCACGGATTTCTTCAATTTTGTTAACAAAGTAATCCTATAACTCATTGCAAAATTCTTGGGTATCAGAATTGGGGGCTTCAAGACAGACTGGATTCATGGTCTGGGTGACCAGCTTGAAGAGTTCACGAGGGCGGTTTAGGGCATTGGTGATTGGCGATGACCGTGTTCAGTCGCCGGGCAAGTACCTTTGCTAGAATTTTTACGTCCGAATTAATGAGTGAGATCGGCCTGTAAGATTCACAGAGGAGGTGATCCTTGTGTGGCTTAGGAATGAGGACAATCAGTGCCTCTGACATAGAAGGCGGCAGCTGCCCCGTCCTGATAGCAAAATCATACACCCTGCCCAGATGAGGCACAAGCAGATCCCTGTACTGCATATACCACTCGATGGGAAAACCATCCAATCCCGGTGTTTTGTTTCTGGCAAAGGATTGGATAGCCTCCCCAATTTCCTCAGCCGTCAGAGGAGCGTCAAGGAGTGTCGCCTGTTGGGCCTGAAGCCTAGGCAGTGAGATTTCAGAAAGATAGTCATCCAAATCCACAATTGTGTAATGTGCTCTAGTAGCATAAAGGGAAGAATAAAATGTGACAAAGGCCTCCATGATCTCCTTATTCTGTTCTACTGCAATTCCCCCGGAATCCTTAATCCTAGATATACTACAAGGCTGATAGTCTGGTCTGGAGAGATACGCCAGGAGGCGACTGTTTTTATCCCCAAACTCAAAGATCCGCTAATTCTGATACAGCAGCTTCTTCTGAGTACGCTCCAAAAGCACCAGGTCCAGTTCCCTGGCCCCATGCTTCCTAGCGGCGTGTGTCTCAGGAGAGGGGGTTACAGAATAAGTGGCCTCTGCCTCTCTGAGAGACCTCTCTGCATCTGTCAGTCTCGATAGAGAGGCCTTGCGCGTCTGACCAATGACCGCAGCAAAAGAGCCACGTGTGGTGGCCTTAAAGGCGCCCCACACCATCGGAACTGAGGCGCTCTGCCTGTTGGTCACCCAGTAAGAACCCATCTCTGTCATTCACTGGTTCACCACAACCTCATCAGCCAACCATAATGGGCTCAGCCGCCACACTCGATAGGAGGAGGGAGAGGTGCCCAGGGCGAGGTCCAACAACAAAGGTGAATGATCAGACACCGCCCTAGGGAGGTACTTGACCTCAGTCACCGAATTCAACAGATCTGATGAGACCAAACATAGATCAATACGGGATAGAGTACCATGAGACTCAGAATGACAAGAATACTCCTTCCCATCCACATGCTTCCACCTCCAGGCCTCCACCAGGTCAAATTGAGTTAAAAAGGATCTCAAGGGGTGGGAGGTAGTGTGGAGCAACGCAATCTATCTATGGCATTATCCAATATTGTATTATAGTCGCCCGCTATCAATAAGGGACCCTCCGCTATCACCGATATGGAGTTCATTACCCGCTCAAAGAATACTTTTGTGAATGGGGGCGGAGCATACAAGCTAGTTACAGTATATGGTTTACCCATGAATTCTATCACGACAATCACAAAGCAACCATTAGGATCAAGCTTAACATGTTTAATGCTAACTGGTGCAGACTTGGCGATAAGGATGGAAGTGCCCCTGGCATAAGTAGAGTATGTGGAGTGGAGAGCATAAGCGATTTTCGCCCACTTAAGGGCCATTACTCTAGAGCCCTGGAGGTGGGTTTCCTGGAGTAGGATCACATGCGGATTATGACGTGCCAAATATTCAAACATTAACAATCTTTTCACTTTTGAATAAAGCCCCCGTACATTCCACGACACAAAACGTAATTTAGACATGAAAAAGCATGTAGTGTATGGCTGGAGGAACCTATTCCTCGCTGCACACCAGGAGTGGCCAGAAACTGGCGCCCGACGCACCACGAGGGATGCGTACACTAAGGAGTAAGTCAGAAACATATAACAATGCTCCAGCAATACATAATATCAGGTGCATAGTAGCAAGGCCAGCTAGTCCGGCCCATAGATAGACATGCAACAACAAGTACCAGCATTTCAGAAAAAGTGCAAAAAACACAAAAACAGTCCCGAACAAAAGTCCCTAAACAGCCTAACCCTCCCGGCTCCCAAACCCAAACATATGAGAGCTTTGTTCCCAAAACCAAAATTGCAAGGCGGGGTGGCCATGACTCAGACCCCCCCAACAACAATCCCTGAGAAGTGGTAGAGGTCCTTAGACGCTGGCCGCCGTCCGCGACCGCACAGAACAAACATATCAGGTGATCCCGAATCAGGATGGAGGATTCAAAAAACAGCAGGTAAGGTGTTCAAAAAATGGGGGTAGAAAAGGCAAAGGAAATAATAGTAAATGCATCAGCAGGAACAGGATGACCACAGCCCTCCAGGCTGGACAAATGCTGTGCAAACGATGGCACAAGAGGGTACCCCACCACCCCAAAATATTTGAGAAAAGTGTTGTCAAGGAAAGTATACTCGGCATGTTCACTTTCAGTGTGGGGGCGACCTTCGATCCTGGTTCCTGCGTTCCGGTCGTCCCAGGGTGTCCACCCAGTGGGATGCCTCCTTAGGATCTGTAAAGAAGTAGGCCTTGCCCTGGTAGATAATTCTTAGACGAGCAGGATACAGCATGCCGTAGGGAAGCTGAAGCTCATGGAGCCTGCGTTTAATGGCAATAAAGGTGGCCCGTTGCTTTTGTGTGGCTACTGAGAAATCAGGAAAAATGGTTATTCCGTTTCCATTAAAGGACACTCTCTTCCCTTTTCCCTGGCAGCTCTGAGAATAGCCTCCCTGTCCCTGAAATGAAGCAGCTTGATAATCATGGCCCGTGGTGGGGCCCCAGGAGGAAGGGGGCGCATTGGGGACTCTGTGTGCCCGTTCAATGGCGAATAGTGGCGAGAAGGTGGATGCGCCAAGCGTGGAGATCAGTCATCTTTCCATAAACATTTCTGGGGTCCTACCCTCAGACCCCTCTGGGAACCCCAGGAAGCAAAGGTTACTCCTCCGTAAACGGTCTTCCATTTCAGTGAGTCTATCTGTAGTGTATTCCTGGGGCTGGCGCAGCTCCCTGACAAAGCCCTGCAATGGATGGGTCTCATCCTCTAGTGTACTGATGCGTTGTTCAGCATTAGACACTCTATGGCTGTGGTTGTGGACATCCTGCTTCAAAAAGGATAAGTCAGTTTTAATAGAATCCATTTGAGTGGACAGGGATGCATGGCTATTCTGGATGGCAGCCATAATCTGAGAGAGGGATGGCTCTGTGGGGCCTACATCAGCAGCATCCATGTCAGTATTCTCATGGTCAGAGTCCCCGGCTGGTGATATGAGGAAGGGGTCTTCTGTGCTCAGGATAGGGGGGGAACAGTGTGACTCACCCTTCCCTGCTGGTTTTTGCCTCGGTTTAGCCATGGAGGAGGATGGCTGGCTGCATGTGCCTGCAGCATGGTGACCAGCACCATCTTTCCCAGTTTTACATGGTGGAGGCTTCCTCCATCGGTGGGCCGTATTTGACCATCTCCCGACGGGCACAAGGCTTCCTGGAAGCTGTAGGGACCGGTGGAATCCTCGGATGGCAATCGGTTCAGCAGGATTGAGGTAGGATGTGTGCAGCATGAACAGAGCTCAGGCAAAGCAACTTCCTCACATCATGGTCGTTCGCCACTCCCCCACAGTCCCAAAACTTTGAGCAGCTGAGGACAAGAAACCTCAAATATGCCGATATTGAAATAGTGACGGTCATATAGCAGAAGCTCATGGACCACTGGTCCGCTCACCCAGCCTGGTTTACACAGAGGGAGCCTTGTTCATCAACCTGACTTCCTGGTATCTCCATACCCCTCCATTGGAAACTGGCAGTCACAGACTGCAATAGAATTCATACAGCTGGAGTTGGTATGTTTGTGTATATCCTCTCCGAGGTGCTTGGCTGGGGGTTCTGCTGGCCAAAGTGTGGCTTTGTCAAATTTAGAAAGCGCCGTTCAGCTCAGAAAAAAACCTTCGCTGCTACTGGCTTCAGAGCGGTGCCTTTCTACGTGCGCCAGCGTGACGTGGTCATCCGTGAAGTAGGAGCGTCACGGGTGTGATAATAGATCCGACATGTTTTACCCAGTCACGTGGGTTTTTTCAATAAAATATTTTGGGTGTTGGTGATGGGTATCTGATGTCTGCAAAGTGTGTAAAAAAAATAAAAAATTCTATGCAATTAAAATACATTTTTTTTTATACAAGCAGCTTGGTCCACCCGTAGTTAGGGGATTTTCTTTCCTTTCCCCCCCATTTTTTTTCTGTAACATTCACATGTGGTATAGTTGAATCCACAGGAGCAGGGGAATTTTATTTTGGGTTGTTCTTTGGTAGTAAGTTATAGTAATGGCAAGAAATATACAGCTCTGTAAAAGTAAAATAAAAAAATGCTTTACCATTTACCACCAAAAGAAAGCCCGATTTTATTTTTTTGTCCTGAAAAATGCAAGATATAATCCACCTGGATACACCAACTAGTTGTGGTGATATGTACAATTTTACTAACGCATGTCAGAGTTGCGCAATTGTGTTCAAGCATTAGCATTTGTTTTACCCTCAGTCACTAAGGGGTTAATCCTGTAATATTGCCTTTTTTTTTTTTTTTTTTTTGCTAACTAAGCTGAATATTTTCTTTTCTACAGACGCACGATGAAGACATGTACATAACCCCAATAGAACAGGATGAAGGTTTGTCTTAATTTTGCAAGCAAGATTTTTTTTTTTCTTCTAAACCCTGCATGTTTGGTAGTTGGTCTGCCTGCTGTGCTCTTTGTAACCATATTTGTTCCTTTTGTCAATTAACCTGCGTGTTTTACTCTAGAATGTTCTTTCTGCTTCCCCTTTTCAAAATAACCCTTGTGGTGTTAGCGATTTGTACTTGACATCATTTTTAGCAAACTCCTTGTTTTCCATCCTTGAAGCATTTTAAATCCGATCATAAAGACCATACCTACTTATGTTTAAGACCTCATGCACACTGGATGTTATAAAATCACCAGTAGCATTTGCTGTAGTTGTAGAATTAGTTTTGCTCAAACTTTTTGCAGTAGCAGATTTTTATTTTAATAGCAAAACTATACTCCCTCAAAAGCTTAAAGAGGAGTTCCACCCATTTTTTCATGTTTGGCTGTGCTGCATGCCCTTAGTGCTTAGTTTTCATAATGGACAATCTCTTTTCTTTTTTTGGATAGTAAATACCTTTTTTATCATTTTAAAATCCAGCTTCCTGTCTTAATCGCCTAGGCGAATAAGGAACAAAGGCGATTTGCAAGGGTTCCTGGGATATCAGCGTCATGTCTCCCAACGAAATCTCGCGTTTTTTAAAATTCAGGAAATGAGGCAAAGGGGAGGAGTTTGGCGCCATTATCAAAGTTTTACAGCAGCCGTGAGGAAGGGTAAGTAAAAGAGACAGAGGCGTACTAAGTGGGTGGCCCCCGCGGTGTTCTGTTCTGTGCGGTGTTCTGTTCTGTGCGGTGTTCTGTTCTGTGCGGTGTTCTGTTCTGTGCGGTGTTCTGTGCGGTGCGGTGTTCTGTTCGGTGCGGTGTTCCGTTCTGTGCGGTGTTCTGTTCTGTGCGGTGCGGTGTTCTGTTCTGTGCGGTGCGGTGTTCTGTTCTGTGCGGTGTTCCGTTCTGTGCGGTGTTCTGTTCCGTGCAGTGTTCTGTTCTGTGCGGTGTTCTGTTCTGTGCGGTGCGGTCTTCTGTTCTGTGCGGTGCGGTGTTCTGTTCTGTGCGGTGTTCCGTTCTGTGCGGTGTTCTGTTCTGTGCGGTGCAGTGTTCTGTTCTGTGCGGTGTTCTGTTCTGTGCGGTGTTCTGTTCTGTGCGGTGTTCTGTTCTGTGCGGTGCGGTGTTCTGTGCGGTGCGGTGTTCTTGGATACTCTAAACCCATTATTTTCAGGTATTGTACGAATTCTCTCCATCCCCCTCCCCCCCTCGTTCTCTCACAAACATATTGACTATTGCTTTTTCTTGCAGGAACTAAGAATTTGGGTTTTGAGCAGAGGATCGACATCCGATTCGGTTTCCTACATACTCTAAAACCATTATTTTCAGGTATTGTAAAAAATGTCTCTCTCTTTTCTCTCTCTCTCTCTGAGTTCTCTCTCTCTCTCTCTGTGTTCTCTCTCTCTCTGCGTTCTCTCTCTCTCTCTCTCTCAAATCAAATCAAATCAAATAAGCTTTATTGGCAGGACCAAATACATGTTAGCATTGCCAAAGCAAGGAAAAGGGGAAGGGGGTAATATAAAGGGGAAGGGGGTAATATAAAGGGGAGAGGGGGGGGGTAATATAAAGGGGAATGGACATAAGTCTGTGAAAGTCCTCAGGTTTTTCATGTCCCTCTCAGTCTGTGACACACTGTCACATATTGGGCGGCTATCTTCACCATTGGCTCCTCTTCTCCCAGTAGAATTTGGAGTTTCCTCTTCTCTTCTGCAGAGTTGAAGTCCGGGATGAGAGCGGAGAGTCTCTGGAAGTGAGTGTCCCTCACTGATGAGTACTTGGTGCAATGTAACAGGAAGTGTTCCTCATCCTCCGGGACCCCCTGGTCACATTGCTGGCACAGTCTCCTCTCCCTGGGCTTGTAGGTCTGTCTGTGCCGCCCTAATTCCATTTCCAGGCTGTGGGCGCTCAGTCTGTACAGGCACATTGTCTGTCTGTCTTTGGGGTCTTGTAGCACCTCCAGGTACGGGGCCAGTTTGTATTCTCTCTGCAGTGACTGGTAAATTGTTAGTTTTTTGGAGTTTTTTATTTCGTGTCTCCATTCTCCAACATGTTTTTCTTTGGAGTTATAAGTTATGATTTTTATTTGAGATTTTGTCAGGCCGCATTGTTGAGAGTTTTGGGGAGACAAGGTGTTGATAAGTTGTTGCAGGCCACACGGCTTGGACTGGTTCTTACTGTCCAGTAAGGCTTTATGGTGGTAGGAGTTGGGACTGCTGTTTTGTAGGTGGTCCCAGTATGATAGCGCCCTCTTCTGTACTGCGAGGAGTAAGGGAAATCTGCCCAACTCGGACCGGCAAGCACTGTTGGAGGAGCTCCGATGGACTTGGAGGATGTGCTTGCAAAATTCCAGATGGAATATTTCTGTTGGGCTGGGGTCCCATTTGGATTGGTCTGGGTAGGTGACAGGACCCCAAACTTCACTGCCATAAAGAAGGATTGGGGCGATGACGCTATCAAATATTCGGAGCCAGACTCTCACGGATGGTTTTAGGTGGTACAGCTGTCTCCTGATGGCATAGTAGGCTCTGCATGCCTTGTCTTTTAGTGCCTCTATGGCTGGCTTGAAGCTTCCTGATTGGGTAATGTCTAGGCCGAGGTATGTGTAGCTCTTAGTTTCATCCACAGTGCGGTTGTTTATTGTGAAGGAAGGGCTCTTTGTTTGTTTTGTATTTTTCTTTTGGAACACCATGGTTTTTGTTTTGCCCGAATTGATTGGTAGTGCCCATGTGGCGCTGTATTTCTCCAGAACTTCCAGGCTGTCTTGTAGGCCTTTCTCTGTTGGTGACAGAAGTAGGAGGTCATCTGCATACAATAGGAACTTCACCTCGGTGTCATGTAGAGTCAGTCCTGGTGCTGGGGAGGATTCTAGAGCGGCCTCCAGTTCATTGATGTAGATGTTAAAGAGGGTTGGACTTAGGCTGCAGCCCTGTCTGACTCCTCGGGCCTGCCGGAAGTGTTCAGTTCTTTTCCCATTCACCTTTACGCTGCAGCTGTTCTCAGTGTATGAACTCTTGATGACGTCGTATGTTTTCCCTCCTATTCCGCTCTCCAATAGTTTGAGGAACAGGCCTGGGTGCCACACTGAATCAAATGCCTTCTTAAAGTCCACAAAGCAGGCGAATATCTTCCCATGTTTTGTATGGTGGACATTTTGATGAGGCTGTGCAGGGTGTAGATGTGGTCTGTAGTGCGATGGTTTGGCATGAACCCCGCCTGACTTCTGCTGAGGACATTGTGTTGTGTCAGGAAGTTGAGGATCCGTTTGTTGAGGATACTGTTGAATAGTTTCCCTAGTGTGCTGCTGACACATATCCCCCTGTAGTTGGATGGATCATACTGGTCTCCACTTTTATGGGTGGGTGTTATGAGGCCTTGGTTCCATACTGTAGGGTAGTAACCAGCACTCAGGACCAGATTGAACAGTTTACACATTGCAGCGTGTACCTCTGGGGAGCCGTGTTTAATCATCTCTGGCAGGATTCCATCCATCCCACTGGATTTTTTGGTTTGCAGGTTTTGGATTTTCTCCCCAATTTCTTGTGGTGTAATCGGTACATCTAGGGGGTTCTGGAAGTCCTTAATTTTTTCCTCCATGTCATTTAGTCTTTTGATGATGTCTTTTTGTTCTACAGTTAGAGCCTCCTCTGGAATATTTTTGTAGAGGTCCTTAAAGTAGTTGAGCCAGATGTCGCCATTTTGGATGTGGAGGTTGTTTTTCCTGGGTGCTGATCCAATATTCTTCCATGTTTCCCAGAAAGAATTTTCCTGAAGTGCCTCTTCCAGCTGTTGCAGGTTTTTGGAGATGAGGTCTTGCTTTTTCTTTTTGAGGGTTTGTTTGTACTTTTTCTGTAGGGTGCTATAGGCTATCCTTAGGTCAGCATTGTCAGGGTCTCTGTGTTTGTTATTGGAGACGGTCCGTAAGGTGTTCCTTAATGCTTTGCATTCTTTGTCGAACCATTTATTGGATTGTTTGTTGGATGGTTTCCTGTAGTTGGTTTTTCTCAACTGGGCTGTTTCTGCAATGGTGTGTAGTATTTAATGGAAGTCCTTTGCTGCCTGGTTCACACCTGGTGGGCTTATCTCATAGGTGGTGTTTTGGAAGTTTTCAAGCTGTTTTTTAATGTCGGGTCTGTCGGTTACCTCTCTGTATTTTGTGGTAGACTGTTTGGACCATTTAAATGATGGTGGCAGGTTGCGGAGAGACGCCCGGTGGAGTTTTGGTGATGGTTTGCTAGAAGATTTGATGTATAGCAGTAGTTGGTTGTGGTCTGATAGGTGTGTTTGTGGGGTGACTGTAAAACCATTGATGAGTGTGGGGTTCATATCTGTGATGGCATAGTCTACCACACTGCTGCCTACATGGGAGCTAAATGTGTACCTTCCTAGAGAGTCTCCCTTGGTACGGCCGTTGAGGATGTAAAGGCCCAGACTGCGACACACATTCAGCAATTTTCTTCCGTTTTTGTTGGTTGTACTGTCATAGCTGTTTCTTTGATTCTGTATGGACTCCTGGTCGTAATTTGCATGGCCCAGTATGTATGTGTTGCCATCAGAACTTGTATAGTCCTTTTCCCTTCCTGTCCTGGCATTGAGGTCTCCGCAGATGAGCACTTGTCCCAGGGATTGGAAGTGGATGACCTCATTTTGTAGGATCTCATAGGTGTCTGGTCTGAAATATGGAGACTCTGCTGGGGCAATGTATGCTGCACACAGGTAGATATCAGACTGGGAGGTGAGGATGGAGCTGCTAATTCTTAGCCAGATGTGGCTCTCTCCTTTTTTGATTGCATTGATGTTCCCATGTAGCTCCTCCTTGTACCAGACTAGTATTCCTCTTGAACATCGGCCCTGTTTGATGTTTTTATCTTTCTGTGCGGAGACAGAGAATTCCCTATAGCCAGTAGGTACTGATGGTTCATCCTGTGCCCTGGTCCATGTTTCCAGGAGGATTTGTATGTCCGTCTCATATAGTCTTTGCTTGAAATCTGGATCATTTACTTTGGATCCGAAGGCTGAAGCGTTCAGACCCTGAATGTTCCAGCTACTGATTACTAATGATGTCATTTTTTAATTATATATTTATATACCTTGTAATGGGTGAATTTCTTGGGACCAACCGGTTTATAGGTGGTTGTCATCGTCTTGTCTTTTTTGCTTTTTTAGCTCAGTCACATCATTGCATAATGTGCTGAGGAGGGTTAGTATCTCCTCCTCCTTTTCTCTGCTCTGTTGTGGTCTTGATATCCATCTTGAGGTGGGTGGTTTCCATTCTTGCCATCTTCGTGGTCCAGTTCTTTGGCTGGGTGTATTGTTGTTGTATTGTATTAGTGGTGAGGTTTGGGGTCTTGCAGTTGTAATTCTGTCTGTCTGAGAATGGTTTGTGCCATGTTCAGGGTTGTGAGTTCTCTCAAGGACAATGTCTTTGACTTCTCTTGCCAGATGACTGACCCCTTGTTTGTTCAGATGTTTGTTGTCATAGAGGTGTTGGGGCGTTATAGAATGGTGTTCTGCCAGGTGAATGGAAGGCTTTGACCTGGTTTTGTCTGCCAGCTCTGCATTGATTTGTTCGATTATGTTGTTTGGCATGTCCCTCCTTGGAAGAAGGGAGGACAGAATTACTTTGGACTGTGGAAATTTTTGTTGGGCAGTCTCTGTTAGTTGCAATAATTTGTCCACAATGACTTGCGGTTGTTCCTGGATGTTGTTTGTGCCCGTGTGTATGATGATATGTTTGGGGTTAGTGAAATATGGATTGTTGATGACTCCTGTTGCCTGTTCAATTGTGAAACAGTGAATTTTGGAGACCCTTGTTCCTGGGAAGAGCCGTTTAGTGTTGAGGTATTTCCCGTTTGAGTCTATTATTAAGACAATTTCAGGATTTTGTTGCCTGTTCTTGTGGTTTGATGGTTTCTCTCTCTCTGCGTTCTCTCTCTCTCTCTCTCTGCGTTCTCTCTCTCTCTCTCTCTCTCTGCGTTCTCTCTCTCTCTCTGCGTTCTCTCTCTCTCTCTGCGTTCTCTCTCTCTCTCTGCGTTCTCTCTCTCTCTGCGTTCTCTCTCTCTGCGTTCTCTCTCTCTCTGTGCTCTCTCTCTCTCTCTGCGTTCTCTCTCTCTCTCTGTGCTCTCTTCTCTCTCTGCGCTTTCTCTCTCTGCGTTCTCTCTCTCTCTCTCTGCGTTCTCTCTCTCTCTCTGCGTTCTCTCTCTCTCTCTGCGTTCTCTCTCTCTCTCTGCGTTCTCTCTCTCTCTCTGCGTTCTCTCTCTCTCTCTCTGCGTTCTCTCTCTCTCTGCGTTCTCTCTCTCTCTGCGTTCTCTCTCTCTCTCTGCTTTCTCTCTCTCTCTGCGTTCTCTCTCTCTCTCTGCGTTCTCTCTCTCTCTCTGCGTTCTCTCTCTCTCTGCGTTCTCTCTCTCTCTGCGTTCTCTCTCTCTCTGCGTTCTCTCTCTCTCTCTCTGCGTTCTCTCTCTCTGCGTTCTCTCTCTCTCTCTGCGTTCTCTCTCTCTGCGTTCTCTCTCTCTCTCTCTCTGCGTTCTCTCTCTCTCTCTCTCTCTCTGCGTTCTCTCTCTCTCTCTGCGTTCTCTCTCTCTCTGCGTTCTCTCTCTCTGTGCTCTCTCTCTGCGCTCTCTCTCTGTGTTCTCTCTCTCTCTCTCGCGCTCTCTCTCTCTCTGCGCTCTCTCTCTCTCTGTGCTCTCTTCTCTCTCTCTCTCTCTCTCTCTCTGCGTTCTCTCTCTCTCTGCGTTCTCTCTCTCTCTCTCTCTGCGTTCTCTCTCTCTCTCTGCGTTCTCTCTCTCTCTCTGTGTTCTCTCTCTCTCTGCGTTCTCTCTCTGCGTTCTCTCTCTCTCTGCGTTCTCTCTCTCTCTCTCTCTCTGCGTTCTCTCTCTCTCTCTGCGTTCTCTCTCTCTCTCTGTGTTCTCTCTCTCTCTGCGTTCTCTCTCTGCGTTCTCTCTCTCTCTGCGTTCTCTCTCTCTCTCTCTGCGTTCTTTCTCTCTTTCTCTGCGTTCTCTCTCTGCGTTCTCTCTCTCTCTCTGTGTTCTCTCTCTCTCTGCGTTCTCTCTCTGCGTTCTCTCTCTCTCTGTGCTCTCTCTCTCTCTCTGCGCTCTCTCTCTCTGCGCTCTCTCTCTCTCTGCGTTCTCTCTCTCTCTCTGCGTTCTCTCTCTCTCTCTGCGTTCTCTCTCTCTGCGTTCTCTCTCTCTCTCTCTGCGTTCTCTCTCTCTCTCTCTCTCTGCGTTCTCTCTCTCTCTGCGTTCTCTCTCTCTCTCTGCGTTCTCTCTCTCTCTCTCTCTCTGCGTTCTCTCTCTCTCTCTGCGTTCTCTCTCTCTCTCTGCGTTCTCTCTCTCTCTGCGTTCTCTCTCTCTCTCTGCGTTCTCTCTCTCTCTGCGTTCTCTTTCTCTCTCTCTCTCTCTCTCTCTCTCTCTCTCTCTCTCTCTGTGTGTTCTCTCTCTCTCTCTCTGCGTTCTCTCTCTCTCTGTGTTCTCTCTCTCTCTGTGTTCTCTCTCTCTCTGCGTTCTCTCTCTCTCTCTGCGTTCTCTCTCTCTGCGTTCTCTCTCTCTGCGCTCTCTCTCTCTGCGCTTTCTCTCTCTCTGCGCTCTCTCTCGCGCTCTCTCTCTGCGCTCTCTTCTCTCTCTGCGCTCTCTTCTCTCTCTCTGCTCTCTCTCTCTCTCTGCGCTCTCTCTCTACGCTCTCTGCTCTCTCTCTCTCTCTGCGTTCTCTCTCTCTCTCTCCCCCCTCTCTCTCTCTCCCCCCTCTCTCTCTACCCCTGCGTTCTCTCTCTCCCCCTGCGTTCTCTCTCTCTCTCTGCGTTCTCTCTCTCTCTGCGTTCTCTTTCTCTCTCTCTCTCTCTCTCTCTCTCTCTCTGTGTGTTCTCTCTCTCTCTCTCTGCGTTCTCTCTCTCTCTGTGTTCTCTCTCTCTCCGTGTTCTCTCTCTCTCTGCGTTCTCTCTCTCTCTCTGCGTTCTCTCTCTCTGCGTTCTCTCTCTCTGCGTTCTCTCTCTCTGCGCTCTCTCTCTCTGCGCTTTCTCTCTCTCTGCGCTCTCTCGCGCTCTCTCTCGCGCTCTCTCTCTGCGCTCTCTGCTCTCTCTCTCTGCGCTCTCTCTCTACGCTCTCTGCTCTCTCTCTCTCTGCGTTCTCTCTCTCTCTCCCCCCTCTCTCTCTCTCCCCCCTCTCTCTCTACCCCTGCGTTCTCTCTCTCCTCTCTCTCCCCCTGCGTTCTCTCTCTCACCTCTCTCCCCCTGCATTCTCTCTCTCCCCTCTCTCTCTCCCCCTGCGTTCTCTCTCCCCCCTCTCTCTCTCTTTCTTTTCTCTCTCTCTCTCCTCGGTCTCTGTCTCTCCTTCGGTCTCTGTCTCTCGCTCTCTCATCTATTTTCACCTTCATAATTATATATTACTATATTAAATTTTCTTTTTTTTTTTCTTTTAGGTATATTTGGAAAACTCTAAACCCTAAAACTCTAAACCTTATAAAATGTCATTATAATAAACATGTATATTCATGTGTGAATAAAAATATATATATAAAACGTGTTTATATATATATTTTTGGATTTTTTTTTATAAAATTAGATTATTACATTAAATTTTTCTTGTTACTGGTAGCATTAAAAAAATGTATTGTCAAAGGTTATCTTTTTTTGTGTAAAAATTAGTTAAAAAAACAATCCTTGAATTTCTCTCTCTCTCCGACTTGTTCTCTGGCTCTCCCCCGCCCTGCTGTATCGCTCTCCCCCGCCCTGCTCTATCGCTCTCCCCTGCCCTGCTTTCTAAAAATGTGGATTATTTATCAATCACCTATTATTCTTTTTTTATTTATTTATTTTTATTTTAAACGGTTATTTAGTTTTGGATTTTTTTGAAGGAACATTTATTTATAAATTAGTTGAAATTTATATTTCTCAAACTATTTAACGGTAAGATTATATTAAACATTTTATAAAAATTAAGATTTTAAACATCTTATCTTTAACTGTATTTAATAATTTTGTGTCTATTTATATAATATCTTATGAGTGTGTATATATTTTTTATTGTAATGCAATATATATTATATAATAAAATGTAATGCCTTATTTTTGTTATATATATATTATTGTTATATATTTTGTTATATATATGATTTATCTAATAAATATATAGATTATAAATGTGTTTGCGTTTTTCTTACAATGTGTGTGTTTTTTTAATAATATTTATTTACACACACACACACACACATATATATTATAAATTTGTATGTGTAAAAAATAGGGATAAATGGACCACAGGAGATGTTCCAAAAATACCTACACCTTATTGTACAATTTTTAACCACTTCAGCCACAGACCATATTGCTGGTCACAGACCATATTGTTGGTCAAAGACCAGGCCACTGTTTGCGATTCGGCACTGCATCGCTTTAACTGACAATTGCACGGTCGTGCGACGTGGCTCCCAAACAAAATTGGCGTCCTTTTTTCCCCACAAATAGAGCTTTCTTTTGGTGGTATTTGATCACCTCTGCTGTTTTTAGTTTTTGCACTATAAACAAAAATAGATCAACACTTTTGAAACAAATGAATATTTTTTACATTTTGCTATAATAAATATCCCCCAAAAATATATATATATTAAAAAAAAAAAAATGTCCTCAGTTTAGGCCGATTCTTCTACATATTGGTGGGAACCCCTCATAATGGGGCACAGCGGGTGTACAGACCCAGGAACTCGGCACAGGGATGGTGGGAACCCCTCATAATGAACACAGGGATGGTGGGAACCCCTCATAACGAGCACAGCGGGTGTACAGACCCAGGAACTCAGCACAGGGATGGTGGGAACCCCTCATAATGGGGCAATGTCTGTACACCCGCTGTGCCCCATTATGAGGGGTTCCCACCATCCCTGTGCTGAGTTCCTGGGTCTGTACACCCGCTGTGCCCCATTATGAGGGGTTCCCACCAATATGTAGAAGAATACGTATCGGCCTAAACTGAGGAAAATTTCTGACACACTGAACCACTGATCGCTGCTCTGCATGCTCACGGGGTGACCACGAGCGGCTTATCCTGCTAGATGTCATTGCATTTCCCAGTTAGGATAACTGAGCCACCTTGTGGATGTCATTCCGCAATAGGCCAGTAGCGGATAAAGACGCCAGCAGGAAAATGTTATTTCCCGCCAAATTACATATTTTTTTTTTTTATGTTGGCGCATTAAAAATAAATAAAAATCACCTCAATGGCCCATGTTTTTCTACTTGGAATGTCCTCTTTTATATTAAAGTAGAGGGCCACGTTTAATGAACATCCTCTGATCCTCAACTTACAGGATCCTGGATGAGAAAATAATTAAGTCACCAGTTCCATGATCTCACATGTAGGTAAGGTCCAACTCAAAAGTTACAGGAGCACAGTGTGAGAGAAAGAAGGGACCTATAATGCAGTTAACACGGTAACAAGTGTGGTAATACTCTGGATCAAGCAATTTGCACTCGGCAATGGTATTCCTATATCTCTGAAGTGACTACAAGTTACAGTGATAAAATGCTTCTCACAGAACCTTGCAGATAACTTGTTGGGTCTATTAAATAAATTTCAACCCCCCCCCCCCCCCTCAGGCTCAGGCACTCCACCACACTGTTTTGATCCTAAGATTTCATATTTTCAAGTGTAGTCAGGGTCTTCACACAGATTGAGAAGATTTTACCAAATTGACGCATAATTCATTTTAAATTCCAACTTAAAGTGCCAAATAACGTGAGCTGAAGGCCGGTGGAAATGCATTAAAAAGAAAGGTGAAAGGTTAGGGAAAGTAAAATGGGGGGGGGGGGAGAGAGACAGGACAGTGACATCAATGATCTAAAAGTTAAGTGGGGATCTAGGAAAGGAGGGGTTCAAAAGCAGGATAATGATAAGGAACGTGGACATGTACTCCCACTTCACTAAATTTAAAAGGACTACCCTGTGGGTGATGACCTATGGTGAGGATGCTTTGGAGCTCAGTGAGAACTAGCCTACTCCACCCCCCTCCCAGTATTCACTACAGGATCATAGGTACAAATGACCTTTGGTGCCAGTTCCGTGCACATTTTTCATGCACTAAAAATGCATGAACAGTGTTTTTCATGTATTCATATGGCTCTAGTTCACACCATGCAGTCAGTTTTTCGTCAGTTTACAGTTTAGAAACTCACCGGAAACTGACTGCATGGTGTGAACTAGAGCCATTGGAATACATGGAAAACACTATGGCCAGATTCAGGTACAGCTGGCGTATCTGTGCGGCGGCGTAACGTATCCGCCGCAAGTTTTTCAGGCAAGTGCTTTATTCACAAAGCACTTGCCTGTAAAGTTGCGGCATTCAAATTCGGCGGGTATGGGGCGTGTATCATTTAAATGAAGCGCGTCCCCGCGCCGAACGAACTGCGCATGCGCCGTCCCTAAAATTTCCCGGTGTGCATTGCTCCAAATGACGTCGCAAGGACGTCATTGGTTTCGACGTGAACGTAAATGACGTCCAGCCCCATTCACGGACGACTTAAGCAAACGACGTAACTTTTTAAAATGTCGACGCGGGAACGACGGCCATACTTAACATTGGCTGCGCCTCATATAGCAGGGGCAACTATACGCCAGGAAAAGCCTAACGTAAACGTCGTAACTTTACTGCGTCGGCCGCGCGTACGTTCGTGAATTCTCGTATCTAGCTAATTTGCATACTCAACGCGGAAATCGACGGAAGCGCCACCTAGCGGGGAAAAAATTGCAGTTTAGATCCAACGGCGTAAGAGACTTACGCCTGTCGGATCTAAAGGATATCTATGCGTAGCTGATTCTAAGAATCAGTCGCATAGATACGACGGGCCAGATTAGGACTTATGGCGCTGCGCCGTCATAAGTCCTTTCTGAATCTGCAGGGAAAAAAAACACACGGAACTGTACGGAACTGTGTCTGGTGTAAGCAATATCTGAACATAACAGAACAAGACAACTTATCAGAATACAACTTTACTGAAACATTTAAACTAAGGCAAGCCAAGTATGATGCAAATTTATTTTCTGCAACCATGGGTTGCAATTCAGCTGCATGTATCTCCTTGTCTAGCATGACTGATGGCCAGCATAAGGATTGAGCACATAGCGCAATTGATAACGTGAGATTAACCTGCACTCTAAATTGTGCTATGTCTTCAAACCACGTAATGATATCGGGCACTTGCGATCAGATGTACAGGGTTTGACAAATTTGTTTTGAATATAGGAGCCAAAAAACGCAACCTCGTGCCGCCAAGCTCGCGCGCAGAAGCGAACGCATACGTGAGTAGCGCCCGGTATTCAAACCACACATGTGAGGTATCGCCGCGATTGGTAGAGCGAGAGCAATAATTCTAGCCCTTGACCTCCTCTGTAACTAAAAACATGCAACCTGTAGAATGTTTTAAACATCGCCCAAAGGGTAAAAGTTTGTCGCCATTCCACGAGCGGATACAATTTTGAAGCGTGACATCTTGGGTATCAATTTACTCGGCGTAACATTATCTTTCACATTATAAAAAAAATTGGGCTAAATTTACTGTTGTCTCAATTTAAAAAAGTGTATTTTTTCCCAAAAAAGTGCGCTTGTAAGACCGCTGCGCAAATACGGTGTGACAAAGTATTGCAGCGACCGCCATTTTATTCTCTAGGGTGTTAGAATAAAAAATATATATAATGTTCTAATTAGAGGGAAGGAGATGAAAAAAACACATTAGAACTGGTATTAGCATTACGGCCACCACAAGATGGCGCCAGATCACAGAAGGAAGCTTTAGGCCTGTACGGCCGGTAATTGAAGCCGTGGCTTTGTGGGCTTCTGCAGGCCTAAGCTTCCTTCTGTGAAAGCCGCGGCCTCAATTACCGCCGATCGCGGCCGGCGCCAGACGGTAATTAAGGCCGCGACTTTGTGGCCTTCTGCAGGCCTAAGCTTCCCCCGGGCGCCAGGTCACAATTTCTTGTCGCAATTGCCACCGGGCGCCCAGATTTTGTCGAGGCCTGCAACAGCATATTCAAATATATTATTCCGAAGTAATGTGAAATAGTAACAGTGAAAAAATATGCAGCGCTAAAAATTCTTTTACAAAAATGTAAATTATGCGTCAATGTGATAGGAACATAGTGACCTGTGAATGAGTGTCCATTTATAACAACCAACACAAGAGAAAACACAGAAAACAAAAAGTCCATCAATAGGGGGTGTATGACCACATCCTCATCATTGGAAAAACTTTCTGCACGATAAAATCAGGAGTAGACTACAGATATATTTTTTCCAACCCAACTGAGACCCTAAACAGATCCAGGAACTAAGTTCTACCTTTAGTGTTTTTTGGGCTATACATTTCCAGCCCAAAGATATATGTACATTTTTTGTATTTAAAGACACCTTTCGTTTATGTTTAATGTGTCTTGGTGTTGTGTTGCCCTTTTTTCCCCCCTTGAGGGCGACATTCCCCCCTTTTTTACTCCCCTTGTGTGCTTTATGCCAGGAGCACACAGGGGTTGGCTATTCCACTGGCCATACATAGGAGTGCAAACTTCCCTTTTTTAATTTTATTCCCCCGTCCTGTTTGCAGATTGCCTGGCAGTGTTGCCAGTGCATCGGGACATGATTTGGCCTCGATGGGCGCGGATGTGCGGCGTCTTGGAGCCGGATCCGTACGCCGGGCATGCCGCGCTCCTATTGGCCATCAAGCGTCATGTGCTTCCGCACGGCGTGACTCGCACAATGGCGCTGCGTTCCAGGGTGGTCCCTGGACGTCAGGGGACGCCAGGTTTGCGCTGCATGGAGGATCGAGCGGCGCTCTGGCTTGTGTCCCCAGACAG
Organism: Rana temporaria; assembly: GCF_905171775.1. Taxonomy (NCBI): domain Eukaryota; kingdom Metazoa; phylum Chordata; class Amphibia; order Anura; family Ranidae; genus Rana; species Rana temporaria. Next base: position 474,294,052 of record NC_053490.1, on the reverse strand, counting down.
CACACTTTGAATGCTTCCTGCATCGCTGTAGGCCAGTCTGGCTTCAAATGAGGATTTATTATAGGTGGATTTAACAAAAAGGTGGCGAGTACTGAGGACAGTCTTGATGCAAGTGGTTAACACCCCTTCCCACTCTCCACCCCCCTTTCCTCCGGTTTATGTCTAAAATAATCTATTAATATGAGTACAATATAGGTTATATACTAGGAATGGTGGAATATGTGTTTCTTTTTTTTTATTGCTATGTTTTGTGATAAGGTTTTGTTGATCCATTTCCTGTCTTTAAAAATTGATTGATGATTGGTAACCATTTGGGTCAGGAGTACCGCCCGATCCGATTGGCTAATCACTGAGCTTGCCTGATTGGTCCGCCCACTCAGTTTGACCAAGCATGTGGCAATATGGAGGTGAAGGTAGATGCCCCAGTTGAAGTCCACTTGGACGAAACGCGTCGGGCTTGCTATACCTGCACCCCATATTGCTTTTACTCTCTTTTTATACTGAAGTGATCACTTTTATGTTTTTGGTTTTATTACAATAAAACCTATCCTCTTTTACCTGCACCATCCGGAGCATTGTTTTCTTTCTTTTCCCTGCATGACTTGCTTGGATACCAAGTTTTTTCAAAACTCCATGTCTGTGTGCACCTTGCATCAGTGGACACCACTGTTCACATCACCAGTTGGCGTTTAAACAAGCGGACCCTCTGTTCCTGTTCACGAATTGGAGTTGGAGCAAGTACACCTACGGTGAGGTTCCAGTCCAGGCTCACAGCCATCCATCAGGATACCCCATGGTGAGTCTACTATCGTGCCATCGTCCAGCCGAGCAGAGTCGAGTGGAGTCCTTTCATGCGTTTACGATCTGTTGTCGCTGACAAGCAGATCCACGTCATCTGGTAAGAGTATTCCATCTACTCCTGATTTTATCGTGCAGAAAGTTTTTCCAATGATGAGGATGTGGTCATACACCCCCTATTGATGGACTTTTTGTTTTCTGTGTTTTCTCTTGTGTTGGTTGTTATAAATGGACACTCATTCACAGGTCACTATGTTCCTATCACATTGACGCATAATTTACATTTTTGTAAAAGAATTTTTAGCGCTGCATATTTTTTCACTGTTTCTATTTCAATTTTTGTCATATTGCTTGTGTAGCTGCTTACTTTATACTTTTAGATTAGCGCAGTATTTTTCCCCTTTTTTTCACATTTTCACATAATGTGAAATAGTGGTCGACCGATATTTGAACATGTATTGCAAGTTATAAATTCATTGGTCAAGAAATGACCAATGATTTCATTATTTTGCTCCGCCACGTTATTTTCAAATGCTTAAGTCTAAATATATGGTTGAAAGCGGTGCATGTGGCGGGGAAAGATAATGATTTGGCGGATGCTTTATCTCGCCAACAGATGGACCGTTTTTTTCGGCTTTTTCCGGAAGCGGATCTGACAGGTCTACATTGCCCTCCTCATTTATGGGAATTAGTCTGAAACCTGTGTCTGAGTATATCGTTAATTCTGTGGCCCACTCGACCTGGGTTGGATAACGATCGGCCTGGTTGATGTGGTTAGCCTTTTTGAACTCCTTACGACAGCCGGCTGGCATGTTCTCGGAATCTTTAGTTTTGATGTTTGTGCAATCATTATTTGAAAAAGGCTATTCTTGGGCTTATATTAATAAAACTTTAGCGGGAGTGTCTTTCTTTTTCAAACTGAATGGTTTACCATCCTGTCTGAGTTTCTTTTCCGTACGTCAAGCCTTAAAAGGTTACAAGAAAGGAAATTTTACGCCGGATCGTCGGATGCCCGTGACACCGGCGCTTCTGAATAGCTTATGCGCGGTAACAGGACAGGTTTGTTTTTCTAATTTTGAGGCAATACTTTTCCATGCTGTTTTTTCTTTAATGTTCTACGCAGCGCTTCGGGTGTCGGAATTAAACATTATTCAAGTTTCAGATGTCTTTCTTTCCGACTCGGCAGTCCGATTATTTCTGCGGCGGTCTAAAACAGACCAGTTGGGTAAGGGCTGTTGGGTCAATTTGGCGGCTTGTGAAAGCTCTTTTTCGTGTCCAGTTAAATTATTGCGTAATTATATTAGTATAAGACCTGTTTTACCTCAGAATTTATTTATTCATGAGTCCGGTCGCCCTTTGACCAAATTTCAGTTTCATAGTGTGTTCCGCAAGTGTCTGAAGGCTCTTAATTTAAATACGGAGGTTTTATCTTCACATTCCTTTAGAATAGGGGCAGCAACGGAAGCTGCCAGGTTGGGTTTAGATTCCAATATAATTAAACAGGTTGGTAGGTGGAAGTCTGATCGTTATATGTTGTACGTTCGTCCTAACCAATCTTTCTAATTCATTACAGGTAACGTCCGAACGATTTGGATCGTTGGGCATTCCTTCATTTTTTGGGCTCATCAGAGAGTGGTTGATCGAATCTACACTAGCAATCTGGGCTTGGACCCGACACTTTTTAAAGTTATTTGGTTTGGTAGGAGGGGCATGCTATGGTCGGGTTTATTTTGGGAAATCAGTCAAATTCTGCGGCGTTTTTCTCCTCCAGATGTTTTCATTATACATCTGGGGGGGAATGACGTTGGAAAACAGAGGACTTTGGACATCATCTTTCAAATTAGAGATGATCTCCATAGGCTGCAATTGTCTTTCCCTCGCACGGTTTTTGTTTTTTCAGAGATTGTGCAGAGGTTGAAATGGCTCTCCTTTCCCCCTCTGCGCCCTTTAGAGAAGATTAGGCGTCGCATAAACAGAGCTTTGTTAAAGTTACTTTCTCCTCTGGGTATTATTTGCTACAGACACACGGAATTAGAGGGGTTTATCCCTGGCCTTTATAGGGCTGATGGGATTCACTTATCCGACATTGGATTGGATGTGTTCAATACAGGTTTAGGTTCCTGTATCGAATTGGCCGCGGTTGTGGGTGTTGGTGACAGGTGGGCCTGAAGTCCCCCCTGTCTTATGGATGTTTTTAATTCTTATGATAAATGCAGCCTGAGCCGTAGTGGTAGGCTGTTTTGAGTTAAATTTTGGAATAAAGTTCAATGATTTGAATAAAGTGTAATGTTAAAACCTATAATAAAGCAGCCGCGGCCGTAATACCCCAGAGGAGTGTCTGTTATTTATTTATTTAAATTATTTAAGTTATTTATTTATATTATGGTCAAATGTTCCTGCTTGCTATCCCATGTAAGAAAAGGGGGGGAAAACGGTTTCAATCCCCCCTTTCCTCATGGGATGGCAGCAGGACTAGGAAACAAGGCAGTGGCAGTTTCAAGTTCCCCTATCTCTGGGGGAGCTAGGCAGTTTTAGTCTGCACCTGGGGCTCACGTGTGCTTTGGAGTAAGTACACGTGAGTTTCCCGGTCTTTTTTGAGGGGTGACTGCACAGCTGGTAAAATCCAGTTCTAGCCAGCTGTTTTTAGGGCTATATAAGGCAGCCTCGGAGTGACCGGAATCAATTCGCCTCAGAGGATAGGAGCTGTGGTGTTCCCCCCCCCCTCCCTTTTGTTTAACTTTTGTCGCGAGCTGATATTATGAGGTGGTGTGTCACCTTTGCAATTATATACATAGGAATGCTTTGTCATATATATTGCAAGGAGGGACAAGGGTATGTTATAAGTTATGTTTGAAGTTTACAAATGGATGTTTTTAATTCTTATGATAAATGCAGCCTGAGCCGTAGTGGTAGGCTGTTTTGAGTTAAATTTTGGAATAAAGTTCAATGATTTGAATAAAGTGTAATGTTAAAACCTATAATAAAGCAGCCGCGGCCGTAATACCCCAGAGGAGTGTCTGTTATTTATTTATTTAAATTATTTAAGTTATTTATTTATATTATGGTCAAATGTTCCTGCTTGCTATCCCATGCTGAACAAAGCATTGAAGCGCACCTCAGACCAAATCACCTCAAACCTTACCAAAGAGATAAGGGACTTGGGAAGCCGCACTGAGACCTTGGAGTCAAAAGTGGAAGAAATAAAGATTATAACGCAGGACTGCCAATCTGAAATAGACACCCTCAAGGAGGAAAATTTGACGCTTCAAAATAAACTGGAAGAATATGAAAACCGCGCCAGAAGGTCAAATTTGAGGTTCAGAGGTATTCCAGAGTCAATAATAGATCTTCCAGGTACTACGCTTGCAATATGTCAGGAATTATTGCCAGGAATTGCAATAGAGCGGTTGGAATTTGACAGGGTTCATAGGGCACTAGCCCCAAAGAAACCAGAGGGACCCCCTAGAGATATCATCGCCAAATTCCACTATTATAGAACAAAAGAACAAATCTTGGAAGCAGCCAGAGTAAAGAACAGCCTGACATTCCAAGGGCACAGCTACCAGATATTCGCTGACATCTCACAGCTAACAGTTACTAAAAGGCGAGCAATGAAACCCCTCTTAATGGAACTTCAAAATCATCAAATTAAGTACCAATGGGGATTCCCCTTTTCCCTACGGTTCACATACCAGGGAACCAAAATAATATGCAGATCACCTGACCAACTGCATCAAGCCCTACTTGATCTCAGGCTCATCGAACGTAACACCACATCAAATTCCTCCCGCAGAAGAGCAGCGTCGGTTTCTTCTCACAGCAATTCAACCCACCCTGAAAAGAACAACGGTATACAACACACCAACAAAAGGGGCAGATTTGCACCCCAAGACCAAGAGGACACAATGGACTGACCATTTTTCTAGAAGATCTTCCATATTCCACTTCCTCCGTGCTACAAGATCAACCCAAGTGAAGACACCTGCAACTTGAGAGAATTGGAAACCTCTCTACTTGTTATCCTTATTTTACTTACTATGCCTGCTTCTCCTCTCTCCTTTCTTACTCCCCGCCTAGCTTTAGGGTGGGGTACCAAGCCTATCCTATACCCTTAGGGGTTTTCACACTCCATTCCTTTCTCTTCAGGTTGTAAACACCTTCAACATTCAGTCTTTCTTTCCTTTCTTTCCTTCATACCTTAATTACTTATGCCTCCTTCCTTCTCACCTAAGAAGCTCATCTATCCCCTGTATCTCAGGGATCCTTATCTGTAACACCCCCCTGATACAGCACCACCATTAGACATGCATATAGGCCAACACAATCTACAATCTTTCCTAGTAATCCATCATAACAATTCTCTCTCTCTCCCTCTTTCTTGCACCATATTATGCAGGACACTATTCTCATCCTGTTCTTATTTTGGTTACATGTAGATAAGAATGACTAACACCCAGTAGGGTGTTATCAGAATACTTTAAAAAGCGGTTCTCCAGCGCATGGAAACAACATGTGCCTCTCCAAGATCTCCTCGGGTCCCCATAATATTATGTGGGGACTTGACGAGATCCCCTTTTCCCCTGGCGGGAGCTTTTCTCCCCCACCACGGGCAAACAAAATGAAATGTATTTGCTTATTATTGATTGCATATCCCACTAACCTGTTTTGTATTTCACCCCCTCTTCAAGGTTGTTTTTTCCGGAACCCCTCACCCTTATTCTTTCCCTAAGTCTGCAGGACATGGGCCGCCCAGCCAATCCACAAAGGATAAAGGTAAGATAGGCAGGGAGGTCAGGCTACCATGGCACCATTACATTTATTGTCTCTAAATGTGCAGGGCCTAAATGTACCACAAAAGAGAACCAAGGCTTTTAGATCTTTTCAGGCCAAAAAAGCTCATATTGTCTGCCTACAGGAGACACACTTTACCACTAACACGACTCCCAAATTTTACAATCCTTTTTACCCCCAAGTATATACAGCCTCCGCTTCAGTCAAAAAAAGGGGAACCCTAATTGCATTTCATAGAACCACACCTTTCACACTAAATTCCGAAATCAAAGACCCAGAAGGTAGATACTTCATTCTAACAGGCCACATAATGGACACAGCAATCACAATAGTTTCTTTTTTTTTTTAAATCAAAACAACGTTTATTGAGTATAGAGCAAGGGATGGTTACAAACAGTGCAATAAACGGTGCAACATGCACCACAAGCAAGGATACATGGTAATGTCAAGAAGTACAGGTACAACAAACATAGCGAGACAAAATAAGTGGCATATAAAAGTGCGATAAAAGGGCCAAGAGACATGTCACGAAAGTGAGGGGGGCCTTGTCCCGGGGTTATCGAGCAGGTGCCTAAAAGGGACGTTAACCAGTAGGGGTGTCACAGGAGGAGGCTTCCCCCAGCCATCTATCCCAGATCTTGTTGTATTTACCGGGGCATCCCCTATGTGTATAAAGAAGCTTCTTAAAAGGCAGGGTGTCGTTGACGGACTTGATCCATTGTTGCAGGGTGGGAGGTGGACCCCTCAGCCAGGTTTTCGCTATCTGAAGCCTTGCGAGAAAAAGAGTCTCTTGCAAAAATATGTTAAGGTATTTCTCGGCCTCAGACAGCGAAAATATCCCGAACAAACATTGCCGGGGGCTAAGGGAGAGAGGGGAGCCCATTCGGTCGTGGAGAAAACGGACTACCTGGGTCCAGAAGCCGTTCACACAGGGGCATTCCCAGAGGAGGTGGTAGAGGGTAGCTTCAGGGGAACCACAGCCCGGGCAGTTGGGGTCACTACCCGGCCTAAACTTAGAGAGCCGACGAGGCGTCAGATAGGACCGGTGCAGGATATACAATTGGGTCAGACGGTCGGAAATTTTAGGAGAGACCAGCTTGCAATTAGTAAGGACTTCGTCCCATTCACCCGGCGACAACACCCCCAGATCGGGCTCCCAGTGGGTCTTAGCCCGCTGAAGGGTGGCGTCCGCCGAGGGAACCAGGAGGTATGAATACAGTTGGGAGATCAGTTTCTTAGGGTCCGATCCCAAAACAATATCAACGGGGAGTGGGATTTCGAGCTGTGGGATATTATTACCGAATTGTGTGGTGATTGCGTGGCGAAGTTGGAGATAGCGGAAGAACATGTGGTTGGCTAGAGAGTGGGCATCTTTGAGGGATTGGAAGGACCTGACCGAACCGTGCGCGACGACTTGTGTAAGGTAAATAATACCGCTCCTGATCCAGGCGCCACGGTCAGGGACCGTGGCAAGCTCGGGCACGAGAGGATTATCCCAAAGGGGTGTATGGGAGTGCGGATTGGGGGCCTTGCCGACTGACATGGTGATGTGCCAAATTTTGCGGTGATGAAAGAGCAGTTGGTTCCCAGCATCCGCCCGCCTGGAGCCGCGAGGCTCGCAGAACATAAGCTGGAAGGGGTGCGAGACCGGGCCCGGGGTTTTAGAACACACCATGGCCAGGTAGCGTCCCCTGTCGGAGTGATGAATGTAGTAGAAATGGGAGAGCTGGGACGCAACATAATAAAGAAAAAGGTCAGGAACCGAGGTGCCACCTTGACTGGAGGGGCACTTCAGCACCCGCCATGGCAATTTATGCCGAGAGGGGCCCCAGATAAATGAGTTAAGGATGGACTCCATAGCTTTGAAAATACGAGGAGGGATGTATAGCGGGGCGTGCCAGAATGCATAGAGTAGCTTCGGGAGAAGGATCATCTTAACCAAGCCTATGCGGCCCATTACCCCAAGAGGGAGTCGGGACCATGTCTGCGTTTTGGATTTTAGGGTGTGAAAGAGTGGCTCAACATTAAGGCGTATGTAGTCTGAGGGGGATCTTGTAACATGAACACCTAAGTATTTGATAACGTCCGTGCGCACCAGTGGGAGGGCCGCCTGGCTCGCGGTGGGGGGGCCTAGATCTAGGGGGAGGATATGTGACTTAGCCCAGTTAATCTGTAGACCTGAAAATTCCCCAAATTGAGTTATGACTTGAAGGGCCGTCTGTAGGGAGGGACCTGCATCCGACAGATAGAGGAGCATGTCATCTGCATATAAACTAAGAAGGTCAGTGACGCGACCGCAGCGCAGCCCGCTGATCCCAGGGTGGCTGCGTAGGGCTATGCTGAGGGGTTCGACGGCCAGAGCGTACAGCATGGGCGAGATAGGGCAGCCCTGACGTGTGCCACGGGACAAGGGGAAGGGGGGGGAGGTTCTGCCATTGACTCTAATACGCGCCGTGGGGGCATGATATAGCAGTTGAATCCATTTTATGTAGCGAGGGCCGAATCCAAACCTACCCAGGCATTCCCACAAGTACTTCCATTCAACCGAATCGAAGGCCTTGGCCGCATCGAGGCTAACTAGTACTCTGGAGCCCACTTCCGCATGTTGGGCCTGAAGGTTCATATACAGCCTACGGAGGTTAAAGGCCGTATTTTTGTTGGGCATGAACCCGGTCTGATCAGGGTGAATTAGGCTAGCGATGACTTTATTGAGACGTAAGGCAAGGATTTTAGCAAGAATCTTCACGTCCAATTGGAGGAGTGAGATGGGGCGGTAGGACTCAGGGAGCAGGGGGTCTTTACCTGGCTTTGGTATGAGGACGATGTGGGCTTCACTCATGGAAGGGGGAAGCGCGCCCGCGTCAAAAACGTAGCTATATAGTGCGCAAAGCCTAGGAACAAGGGTATCTCGAAAGGATTTGTAAAATTCTAGGGGTAGCCCGTCCGAGCCCGGGGTTTTAGAGGTGGGGAGGCTGGCAAGGGCCGTCTCGATACAAACCGTGGTAATGGGGGCCTCAAGCATAGTAACCTGGTCCGGAGATAATGTAGGGAAGGTAATACCCTGCAGGAGGGCAGCAAGATCGTCCGCGGAGCGTTGCGCTGTAGAGGTGTAGAGCTTCGAGTAAAAGGCCCTAAATTCCTCTGCTACCCGATCGGGGTCCGAAAGTAGGACCCCCGATTCCGCGCGGAGGGCCACAATCACTGGGGGTTTATGATCTAGGTGTGCCATATAAGCAAGGAGACGGCCAGTTCGTTCCCCGTGCTCATATGTACGCTGCTTGCTGAAAAAAATACCCCGACGAGCCTTTTCGAGGTGTAGCTGATCCGTCAGCCTGGACTGTAGGCGCAATTGGGAGGCTGTAGTATCTGACGGGTCAGCCCGAAAGGCCCGTTCAAGGGCCCTAAGCTGTGTCTCGGCCTGCTGGACCAACAGTCTGGAAGAGGCCTTATGCCTGTTGATACGACAGGAGAGAAACATACGGACGTGAAGCTTAAAGGCTTCCCACACAGGACCCGCCGAGGCAGAGCCGTCATTTGTATTAAAAAAGCGGTCCCATTCAGATCTTATGGACGCTAGGTCCGGTAGAACACTCAGCCAAAATGGGTTGAGGCGCCATGTCTGGGATGTAGGGGGTGACGGAAGCCTCAGCTTGATCCAGTATGGGGAGTGGTCCGAAAGCGTCCTAGTGTCAAATCCTACCTCAATCAGGTGGGGGAGGAGGGGGGGGGTCAGTAGAACAAGGTCTATGCGTGACATTACCGCACGGGAAGGGGTAAAGCAGGAGAATCCCAACTGTGTAGGGTGCTTATGTCGCCACGTGTCGACTAAGGCGAACTCAGCAAGGAATTTGCCGAACCTGGTAGTCTCGGGTACGGGGCCCGTGAGGGCGGTCTGGCCCAGCCTGTCGAGGGACGGGGAGATAACCATATTGAAGTCGCCTGCCCATATGGCCGGCACTGACGGATAGGAGGTCATAAAGGCAATCCCCCGCTGAAGGACCTCGAATTGGAAAGGGGGAGGGACATAAAAAGCAAGGAGCAGCATCTCGAGGCCTCCAATGGTGGCGTGTAGAAATAAATAACGACCCTGCGGATCAGATTGTAGCGTGTGCAGTTGGAACTGTTGCGATCTCGCCACAAGCACCGCCACTCCTCGAGAATTAGAGGTATGGGGGGCCTGGTAAACCCACCCAACCCAGGCCTTTTTAAGGCTCAGCTGTTTTTGACCTGCAAGGTGTGTCTCTACTAGCACGGAAACGTCAGCATGTTGGGATTTTAGATGGGACAGAACAGCCGAACGTTTAGCTCGGTCTCCCAGACCCCGGACGTTCCAAGTCACAATCTTTAGGAGCGCCATGGGCAAAAGTAAGGGTGTACGGGGCGAATCCGCCCCCCCAATAGCAAAGGGGCGGTAACCAGTGCAGAGCCCCCCGGGCAGCCCCGAGGACCGCACGAGATGACCAGGAAGCAGCAGGCGGGATCCGCTCCCCCCCCGGGAACCAAAGGGAACCCGGAGTAGGAAGGAGCGGGGCCCGCCCCGCACATGAGAACCCATAGAGTCCCGTTAAAAACACAGCAATATGTACATTAAGGTTTGCATAGTACTCCGACATTACCATAACGAGAGAAGAAACAAAAGAAAAGAACCAATAAACAAAAATAACAGTACTGCGATAAGCGCTTAAAACATAACCTGCGGCGACACTGGACCGACATAGCAGGCATAACACCCCACCACCCACCAAATGTCTGAGGGCAGGGGCCGGCCAGGGAAACTGTAGCTTAGCAATGGTTGCCAGGGGTGTTAGAGGTACCCCAAGTTCAGGGCAGCCAGCAGGGTCGGGGGGCGACCAAACTGAAAAGCTTGCACAGGTGTAAGAGGGAGATGTCAGTTCAGGTGAAATACCGGCATGGGTGAGCCGCTTGTGACTCATGACAGAAGTGGGGATGATATGGGGGAGCGGGAAGGAAGGAGAGAGGGCGGTGGGCAGGATAAACAAGGGTGAAGAGGGTATGTGGAGCCCGAAGGCCGCACGACCAACTCACGATCAGCAGATTAAAGTTGTAGTAGTTAAAGTTGTAGTGGCGGCGGCATTCAGGAGTGACCAGGCAGCATGTGGCGTCCAGGTAGCATATAGCGGAGAAGTGTAGTCGGTAGAAAAGCGCAATTAAATGATGGGTCAATTGCGGGGCGAATCAGCTCTCTCACGGCGCTCCAGCCAGGACAGGACAGCTCGAGGATCCTCAAAAAACTGGGCCTTGCCATCACACACAACACGGAGCCGTGCAGGGTAAAGCATTGCATATGGTAGATGATGCATCCGGAGCTGTCGTTTTGCCTCTGTAAAGCGCGCCCTCCTCTTCTGGACCTCCGATGAGAAATCTGGGTATACAGCAACCGTTACGTTGCCTAGCGGGATGTTCCCTTTCTCCCGGGTAAGGCGGAGGACGGCGTCGCGGTCGCGGTAGTTAAGAAGCTTCGCTATGAAGGTCCTCGGGGGTGCTCCCTCAGGAGGAGGTTTTGCGGCTAGTCGGTGAGCACGCTCCACGACGAATGTGGAGGAGAAGGCCTCCCTACCGAATGTGCGGACAAGTAGGTTCTCCAGGTAAGTGGGGGGGTCCGTTCCCTCAGAGCGTTCTGGAAGCCCCACGAAGCGCAGATTACACCTGCGAAGGCGGTTCTCCATATCGTCCTGTTTGGAGAGCACCGCTTGGAGCTGATGTTGCAGGCCTTCCACAGTGACCTGGAGCGGGTGCAGGCCATCCTCCACGTGGTCAAGTCTGCGCTCCGTCTCCGAGACGCGGTCCCGCAGTTTGTGCATGTCGTGTCGGATATGGGAAATGTCCACCTTGATCTCCTCAATCCTGGTCGTGAGGGACGTTTGGCAGGCTGCGATGGCCTCGAGCACCCGGGCGGTATCACCAGAAGGACGGGCCTCACTTTCCACAGGTATGGCGGCGCCATCTTCCTCTCCCTGGTCTCGGTCTCCATGGCGGCTCTTGTCCAGTTTAGCGAGGGCACCGGACTTCTTAGGGGGTGACATGGTGCAGTCGAATAGCAGAGGCATAGGAGGGTAAGCCAGAAGCCGATTTAAGGGATATTTCCCCCAGGATGGATGTAGATAGGATCGGTCACAAGCGGAGCTCTCACCCAGCACGTCCTACTCCATGCAGCTCCAGACCACGCCCCCTCACAATAGTTTCTTACTACGCCCCCAATCTCAATCCATTACCCTTTCTATCACACCTCCTTCAAACAATCAGCACTCATAAAATAGGCACTCTCCTCATTTGCGGTGATTCCAACCAGGTTCTTCTCCCATTTTTGGACAAAACCCCATACACCCCACCTAAACATCAAGCCAAACAGACCCTTTCCAATCTCCTATCCAAATTCAATTTGGTAGATTCCTGGAGGGAATCCAATCCCACAAAACGAAATTACACATATTACTCCAATCCACACCGATCATTTAGCCGAATTGACCACATATTTGTGACAATAGGTATGGCACCGGAAATACTACATTCAAAAATCATACCCATTCCATGGTTGGACCATGCCGCAGTGTTCACTACGATAGCTTCGGCAATCCCAAAAAAACATGATCCCACTTGGTACCTTCCTGAAATCTTACTTAAACACCCAGCTCATTGTCAGTTAATTGAACAAGCCCTAAAAGAATACCTAGACCTCAACACGAGCCCGGATATATCCCCACTCACTCTATAGGAGGCACACAAGCCAGTTCTTAGAGGAACATTCCAGCGCCAACTAGGGATACTCAAAAAAGAAAGAATACAAATGGCGAGGAAATTGGAAATAGAATACAACTCAGCTTTTCTGGCCCTGCAAAGCAATCAAAATACTAGTAATAGAAGTCGTTTGGACAAGGCACGTCTGGAGTATGATCTGTTCCTATCGGATTGTGCGAATAGGGTGCAGATAAGATCTAGGCATGCTTTTTACAAACACGCAAACAAACCGGGGACATACTTAGCTCAAGCATTAAATTCTCTCAACAAAACTTTTAAACCCATCAAACTAAAGATAGCAAACAATGTCGTCTCCAGCAATCCACTCAAAATTGTACAGAAATTTAGTTCACATCTGAAAACATTATATTCGGAAACTGGTACATTCGACGAATTGGAAGCAAATACCTTCTTTTCACAAATCAATCTCCCACAAATAAACCAGTCACAAAAAGCACAATTAGAAGAACCAATTACCCAAGACGAAGTAGCTAATGCCATTCAGGAACTCAAAATAAACAAAAGGCCAGGCCCAGATGGTTTCTCAACGCGATACTTCAAAAACTTCAAGGAATTAATATCCCCAAGACTAGCAGATGCATTTAACAACCTTCTAGAGCAAAAAACTTTCAGACCAGAATCACTACTAGCTACAATATGCATGATCCCTAAACCACACACAGATGACACTCTCAGCGCAAACTATCGTCCCATATCCATGTTAAATATAGACATAAAATTATTAGGCAAGATATTAGCTACCCGTCTCAATAAAATTATAGGCAAATTGATCCATCGGGATCAAGTGGGCTTCATGCCCTCTCGACAAGCAGGCGACAATGTACGAAGAGCATGTCTACTGGCGCACATAGCAAAAAAAAGAGGCATCCCGGCGTGTTTCCTCTCCCTAGATATTAAACAAGCTTTTGATTCCATCTCCTGGTCGTATCTAAACTACACTCTCCAGAAATGGGGCTTTGGCCCACACTTCACTAAATGGATTATGGAACTCTACAATAAACCAAAAGCATATGTCAAATATGCGGGATATAAATCGGACACCTTTGATATCGGGAGGGGAACACGACAGGGGTGCCCATTGTCCCCATTACTATTTGCCCTACTCATCGAGCCGCTCGCGGAAAAAATTAGATCAGATCCCACTATTTTAGGCATCGAACTAGGTGGCCACAAACACAAATTATGTTTATTTGCGGACGACATTCTTTTATTCATATCTTCCCCACAAGTAACGGGCCCTAATCTCATCCCTATTCTAAATAAATTTGCAACATTTTCAGGTCTAGTCATAAACCCCAAAAAATGTATGGCTTTAAATATATCCCTCTCAAAAATAGAACTAAATGCAGCCAAAACAGGTCTCCCATTTGTATGGCCGGAAAAAAGTATCCCATACCTAGGAATACACTTAACGGCAGATACTTCTGATCTATTTTCGCATAACTATCCAACTCTACTGAAGCACGTAACTAACCTTTTGAATTCGTGGTCCCGACTACCACTGTCTTGGCTTGGAAGAATTAATGCAATAAAGATGACGATACTTCCTAAATTTTTATACCTTTTCAGAGTACTTCCTATCCCAATTCCAGCTTATTTCTTGAGAATAATACAGAAAAGAGTGTCGTCGTTTGTATGGGGTTCTTCCAGGCCAAGGTTAAAAGCGCAAATTCTACATCTCCCCAAAACACATGGAGGGCTAGGACACCCAAACTTTACAAATTATTACAGAGCAGCACAAATTTCAACCCTCACCAAATATCACGCAACCAAGGAATTGCCTCTATGGGTACTGATAGAAGCGTCTGAAAGCGACCCCATCCCACCAGCTAACTTGCTATGGGTTCACCCTAAACTACGTAGACACATAAGCAATCCCATTATCAAGCACTCACTCTCTCTATAGGACAGATTCAAAACAAAATACCTCCTACTATCACCACACCATCCAATGCTCTCATTTTATAAGAATCCGGCATTCTACCCAGCATGGGTCTACCCCAATACGTTCAAGGAATGGGTAAAAAAGGATTGTATATATGTATATAAATTCTTGGATTCAGCTGATATCATGCCCTTTTCATTAGTATGCAAAAAATACGGTATTCCACATACGGAACAGTTTAGATATCTCCAAATAAAAAACTTCATACAGTCGCTTATGATTTCAACACCATCACAGGTACAGATGTCCTCCTTTGAGTTCATTTGCAGAAAAGACCCGCATGCAAGAGGAATAATATCGGCTCTGTATTTGCAGTCTCTAACCCATACTAGCACGGCGAAACTATCATATGTCCAGAAATGGGAGGAAGACTTAAATGCAGAGCTCAATACTTCCGATTGGAACCAAATATGGCTAAATACCAAAGCAGCCTCCTCAAACATAACAGCGTTGGAAACAAACTATAAACAAACTATAAAGTGTTAACTAGATGGTACCTGGTGCCTGCCAAAATAGCAAAATATGTACCAAATTACTCAGGACAATGCTACAGAGGATGCTCTGAAATGGGTACATACTATCATACTTGGTGGACGTGTCCGAAATCGCAAACATTCTGGACAGGGATTTTTAACATAGCAAATAAATTAACAAAATTAAAAATCCCTAAGGACCCTAAATTAGCCCTATTGAATTTGAAACCCATTACTACAACACGCCTACAATTCAAACTACTAATGCAACTCTTTACAGCTGCAAAACAGACCCTTGCTAAAGCATGGAAAACCCCAAACCTGTCAGTCAAAGAAGTAAAGAATAGAATGAGCAATGTGATGCACATGCCAAAATGGAGGCGCTAGATTCGGACACGATTATCAATTTTGAAAAACTTTGGAAACCGTGGATTTCGTATACAATACCTGATAGTTTTAATGACGGGGTAATGATGCCATGGTAGCTTGCCCATTGTACTCAACCATTGTACGGTACAATTAATGATAATGGATCCTGGCCCATTCCTGCAGACCTTTTTTTTTTTTTTACCCCCCTCCTCCCCCCTTTTTTCTGCCCCCCCCCCCCCCCGTAAGTTCATATGTGTGAATCGTTTTCCTCACTACATTTTATATGAACGATACAGATAAAGTAGCATACTTTAGATCCTGTATTCCTACGTGTTTAAAAAATGCATTAAATAAGACATTAGTTGATGTTAAGAAACTGCTAATATGTTTACTTGGCAACACAGGTAGAACCCCTGTATAACAAGTTATAACAGCGTAAATCCTTCCTGTTGTTGCCAAAAAATGTTGATCAAATTCCTTTCTCCTTAATTTTACATACTAATAGTGATTATAGCGATTATAAAATGTCAAGAAGACGAAATGTTATTCCTTTTTAAACATTGTATCAATCAAATGCTACTTGTATGTTTTCATGTTGCAATTACTAAATAAAATAATTTTGACAAGGAAAATATACCATGATCAAGACCCCTCCGGTTTAAAATTTTGGTCATCGACCAGATCCACCCAAATTGGAGGGGGTCTAATTTGGTATGCAAAATAGTGAGTGAGACTCATTAGATATTTCTGATGAATACATTATGACGCCCAGTGGCCTAAATGTAGACCTCAATGTCAATTGTTTAAATTAGAGTGCACTTTTAATTATAATATAATTGTAATTTCATTTTTTAAGTCATATTTAAGTAATGTTTTCTACCTCCTATAATGGAAGAGTAGAACTGGTATGAGCACGGTGCTAATACACACACCTTATCTTGCGTTTAAATCTTCTGCTTAGTCAGCATCTAATTATATCTCTATAATTTTTTTAACATTTCTAATCTATATATATATATATATATATATATATATATATATATATACACACACACACATTTATGCAAATTCAAATCAAATAATGTTAATGATCTGGGTCAATTAGATGTTAATTAATTTTCCATCTGACAGGACCCCCTTTAGGGGATTGTGTGCCGTTAGGAATCTATATTTCTTTAGTTTTATTATTTTATAGAACGCTGTAGTTTTGTATAATATTTATTCATTCATGTAGTCTAATTATTAACATGAGTTTAAGTGTACTAATTTTAGCATTTGAATTGATATGTTTTTATTTGTTGTCATTTGTTTTAAAATAAAAATTTTACAAAAGGTGTTTATAATGTACAGACAGAGTATAATGATTAAGATGAGGGTTTTGGGGATTAACGTACCAATCTCCATAAACTATGTGTTATTCACATTACCCCGGAATAATGTATTTGAATATGCTGTTGCACAATCTGATCGCAAGTGCCCGATATTGGTACGTGGGATGAAGCCATAGCACAATTTAGAGTGCGCTATGTGCTCAATCCTTATGCTGGCCATCAGTCATGCTAGACGAGGAGATCCATGCAGCTGAATTGAGTTTTTGTAATCAATCATTAGCTTGGGTATGTAAATGAACAAGCACGTCGTATGGCCACACCCTCAGATGATGTCAAATGACAAAATGCATTAGGGGGGAGCCATACGACGTGCGCAGTGACGTCAGCAGCTTCGGGGACACGGCAGGATACCTCCACTGGGCAAACAAGCCGAGTTCGGTAGGAGACCCTGCACAGCTCACGATCAGAGTTGGCTGACCACAAGTGTGATTTATGTATGTATATATGCTGCTTCTTTGTAAGTGTACATCGTTTAGAGGCTAGGGGCGCTCCTTAGGAGCCCCCAAGGCGAACTTCGGACCTATGCATAATAATGGGCCATATCAGGGTGTCCCTGGGTATGAAACCTTTCACAATATGAGTATCCAACATCAGGACCCAATACCGAGACCACAAGGACCACGGGGTAGAGGTTGGGGTCAGAATATCCCTAGGGGGAGGGGATCATATATTGATAATTGGCATCAAGGCCAGTATGGGGGAGGAGACTATCCATCTCCCTTGTATTTTCATCTGGAGTCAAATTCGGGGTGGGAATATAATGTACCTACCTCCAATGCCTTCTTTCCCCTCGGAGACAAAAATGACACAGAAGGCTATCAAGCCCCGAATGTACTCCAGTACCCCACGTCTAGTGGGGGGTCTTGGTTTGCACCACCGGTATTCCAATCGCAAGGGGGTCCAAATATGTCTGGAGGCACCTCAGCTCCCAATGGTTCCTCAGATTGGGGTTTTCACAGGCCCAATCAGGGTACCAAAAGGCAAGGAGAAAGAGGCGAGGGAATAGAGGGGGGAGGCGACTCAGGGCACTCAAAACACACCAAAACATAGGGGGTCAGGGTATTTTTAATCTTAGTTCTAAAATTCTGATGAACTCTGAGAAATCCTTCTTGATAAAGGCCTTAAATTTGCGCCACCCAAGAGCCTGAACAAGTTTAATACTTATATGGATATCCATAAGTTCATCAGAAAAATAAATATTAAAAGATACATGATTGGCAATTCATTTGCAAATCATCTTCCCACCAATGGGTATGTACATTCGGGCCTGACTAATGCCTCTCTGTTCAATCCTCCAGGTGGATTGGCACCATCTCTTAAAATTTTCAGAGATGTATTAATTAGAGACCTGGAGGCTATTGAAACAAAGAAAGCTAGACTCAATAAGACCCTCCAGGAAGAGCTAGATTCTTTGTGTGAAAACAAGGAATTGGTGATAAGACCAGCAGATAAGGGGGGGATTGTTATCCTAGATAAGGTTGATTACCATAAAGAAATGCATGAAATCGTGGATGACACTAGTACTTATACTCTACTACCATATGACCCAAAGAATAAATTCAAGAGAAATCTGGAGGTGCTTGTAGAGAGGGGTGTTTTTGAAGGAATTTTTTCTCTTAAAGAGAAACTTTTTTTGATCCCTAAAGCTCCCCGTACCCCAACCATTTATTATTTACCAAAGTTGCATAAGAATCCGGTCTGCCCCCCGGTACGTCCCATAGTAAGTGGGATTGATTCAATCACTTCCCGGGTGGGCAGAGCAGATATATTGATTTTTATTTGCAACCATTAGTTAAAAAAATTCCATTATACGTAAAGGATTCTAGGCATATTATTAATATCCCTTCTAGCCTTTCCCCTACAGCTAACATGTGGATGGTCACTATAGATGTTACATCTCTATATACCATTATCCCCCATGATTTAGGTTTTGAAGCAGTTCATTGCTTTCTTATGAGAGATTCTGGGCTTCAGCTCAAACAGGTGGAATTTGTGATGGCCCTATTAAAGTTTGCAGCAGCATCCAATTACTTTTGGTTTGATGGCAACTTCTTTAGACAAGACAAGGGGGTTGCCATGGGGGCCAAGTATGCCCCTAGCTTGGCAAACTTGTTTATGGCCAAGTTGGAGGAGGATGTCATCTATCTGGATGTCCTTCCTCAGGTGGTCCTTTGGGCCAGGTACATTGATGACATCCTCCTCCTATGGGCCGGTGAACAACATGATTTGGCAGAATTCATTGGGTCCCTCAATAACAATTCTAGAGGGATACAATTGAAGTATGAGGCAAGCCAGTCTTGTGTTCACTATTTGGACCTCAGGGACGGAAAGTTTGCTACGTCTACCTATTTTAAGGAGACCGATCGAAACTCGTTCATCCCGACAAATAGTTGCCATCACGAGCCATGGCTCAGAGCGGTTCCTAAAAGTCAGTACCTCCGGCTGAGGAGGAACTGTTCGGATCCCCATCAGTTTCTGACCCAGGCCAATATACTGACAGACCGCTTGCTTGAAAAGGGATATTCCCATGAATCCCTACAGGGGTCCCTAAATGGGGTTGTAGCCATAAATAGGGAAGACCTCCTGCGTGAGGTTACGGGTGAGCAAGAGCAGTTGTTTGAAGGGGTGCTGTTCATAACCACCTATTCTGTTCAACAGAGGGCCATCACTCATTTGGTTACCAAACATTGGCATATTGCTAAAAGTTACCCCTACTAAAAGACATTCTGCCCCCTAAGCCTCGGGTAGTTTTTAGGGGTGTGCAGTCTCTAAGAAACCAATTAGCTGTCAATGTTCTAGACCAGACCTGGGCAAACTACGGCCCGGCGGACCTTTTAATCCGGCCCCCGGGCGGAGCGCTAGTTACGGCAATATAGTAGCTGGCGGCGCAGGGCGAATTACATTGCGCAACGTCTCCTGCATGATGGTCAGTGGCTGGGCCGGCCATCAGCTAGTGGGGGGGCGGGGCTACGGCTTGAGCCGTACGTGCAGACACAGGGAGTTGACATCACGTCAGATGACGTCAGCTCCTTTCCGCGCGCCTGTGAGGAGCGTTTGATGCAGCGTGGTGGATGTGACTGGCCCTCCTAGGACGGTGCAGGAAAACTTCACAGTCATCGTACTTTGGATCTGTTGTGATGGTGAGTGATGTTTTGTTGCTGTGCTCACAGACTGATGAATACCATCCATATTATATACTTCTCATATCTATTTTCTGTGGTGTCTGTCCCTTGTCATGCTTTGTGCACATTTTATCTCCTCTTTTTTGAGTTTCTGACATCATCAGGTGGTTTATGTAATTTTAGCAGAAAATGCACCAATATATTGCAAACCATAGCTATGGTTTGCAATATATTAGTGCATTTTTTGATAAAATTACATAAACCAGCTGATGTCAGAAACTCAAAAAAGAGGAGATAAAATGTGCACAAAGCATGACAAGGGACAGACACCACAGAAAATAGATATGAAAAGTATATAATATGGATGGTATTCATCAGTCTGTGAGCAGTCCATGTGCAAGCTTGCAACATTATTCATACAATGGTAAATGTAAGGGTAGGGGTGTTGGCGCTGCCTACGTGGACACTTGTCCACTGAGCACCCTTAGGTGGTCTATCTGCTAGAAGCGGTAAGTGAAAAATCAAATATCTGCTAGAAGCGGTAAGTGAAAAATCAAATATCTGCTAGAAGCGGTAGGTGTGGCATAGATGCTGGCAGTACAATAAAAAGAAAATAAATAAAAGGGCACAGGTGGTCTGGGGGGGCCTTGAGGAATGCTGCAACAAATTAAACGGCACAGGGGGATTAGGGGGGGTTCTGCAGCTTGCAGCACCCTGCCTAATCCCCCTGTGTTGTTTCATTTGTTGCAGCATCCAAATCCCCCCCCCCTGTGCCATTTTATTTGTTGCTTACAGCCTGCAAGCAAAAAATAAAACGGCATTGGTGGAGGGGGGGTGTTTGGGGGTAATCTATGCTACAAATCTGTGAGAACTGCTGCAGCTACACAATGTGGGGGAACTGCTACCTAATATAGGGAAACTATGCTACAAATATGGGGGAACTATGCAACCAACCTAATACTTTGTTTTTGGTTGCATAGGCAGCCCTGGGTGCACGTGATTGGATCCTTGTCACAACAGGACTCTAGGTCTCAAAATGTCTGCTAAAAAGAGAAAGGTAGATGCTGAATGCAGAGTCTTCCAAAAGAATTGGACTGCTAAGTATTTATTTACCGAAATCAGAGGTAAAGCCGCGTGTTTAGTTTGCGGGGAGCAGATCGCCGTTTTTAAGGACTACAATTTGAGTCGGCATTACGAGACAAAACATGCTGCAAAATATAAAAACTTGACTGACGCAGAAAGGGTGCAGACTTCGGAAGCTTTGCTAGCTAAGTTGCAAAAGCAGCAAGGCTGTTTTACAAAACTTCACGCAGCCAGGGATGCTGCAACCCAGAGCAGCTTTGTGATATCCCACAAAATCGCGAAATACAGTAAGCCGTTCTCAGAGGGGGAGTTTATCAAAGAGTGCTTGGTGGACTCTGCAGCACTAATATGCCCTGAAAAAAAAGCGGCATTTGAGCAAGTCCCGCTGTCCAGGCGAACCGTGACTAGAAGGATCGAGGACATTGCAGGGAATTTGGAGCTTCAGCTGCAACGTGAAGTGACACGTTTCGACTTTTACTCCTTGGCTTTGGATGAAAGCTGTGATGTCCGCGACACAGCCCAGTTACTTGTATTCGTCCGCAGGATAACCCCCGAGTTCAAGATTACGGAGGAGCTGGCAGCAATGCGGTCGATGAAAGGAACGACGACAGGGAGTGATCTGTTCACGGAGGTAAATGAGTGCATGGACAGGCTGGGACTGAAATGGGACAGACTGACAGGCGTCACAACGGACGGATGTCCAAATCTCACCGGAAAAAATTTCGGACTTTTGAAACGTATGCAAGATAAAGTGACTGAAATCGACATGGATCAGAAACTGGTATTTTTGCATTGTATTCTACACCAACATGTGTTATGCAAATCAGTGCTAAAAATTGACCATGTCATTGATGTTGTTACTAAAATAGTAAACTTCATCAGGGCAAGAGCATTGAACCACAGACAGTTTGTCGCACTATTGGAGGAGCATGAGACCGAGCATCGTGACATCGGCTACCACACAGCTGTCAGATGGCTCAGTCTGGGAAAAGTGCTAAAAAGAGTCTGGGACCTGAAAGCAGAGATTCGGGAGTATTGTGAGAAGAAAGGCAAAGACTTCCCTGAGCTCTCAGATGAGGACTGGATGGCAGATTTTGAATTTTCTGTTGATGTGACTGCACAGATGAATGAACTGAACACCAAACTGCAAGGCAAGGGCCTTTTTGTTCATGAAATGCACAGCCTGGTGAAGGCTTTCATGACAAAGTTACACTTTCTTTCAAGACAACTGGAGAGCAACAATATAACTCACATGCAAACCCTGAAAGAAGTCACACCACCAGCTGATCACCTCCGCAGGTACTCATCCATGTTGGGAGCATTGCATGGTGAGTTTTCAAGGTGATTTGAAGATCTCAGACAAATCGAAGACAAAATGTGCCTGATTTCCTCTCCCTTTACCTGCAGTGTGGATAATGCACCCAGTGATGTTCAACTGGAACTCATCGACCTGCAGTCTGATGCAGTACTGGCAGAGCACTTTAAGTCAAGATCTCTGCTAGATTTCTACTCTTCTCTCAAGGAGGAGAACTTTCCAAACATGAGGAGACGTGCTCAGAAGATGTTGGTTCTCTTTGGCTCTACATACGTATGTGAACAAACATTTTCAATGATGAAGTTCACGAAATCCAGGTATAAATCCTCTCTCACTGATGATCATCTGTCAGCTGTGCTTCGCATCTCCACCTCAGACATTCAACCTGACTTTGATGCACTTGTTAAAGCCCAGCAGAGACTAGATTTCTCTCACTGAACAAGAAAAGAGAACTTAAACCACCAAAGACTACAAATGTTTTTAGTAGTGAAATGTTGTTAGTAGTGATGTTTAGCGACAGTTCAATATGATGTATCTTGCTTAAAGGGGTAGTTAACTGAAAAACATTTTCTTTTAAACATTGGGGGAGATTTATCAAAACCTGTCCAGAGGAAAAGTTGCTGAGTTGCCCATAGCAACCAATCAGATTGCTTCTTTCAGTTTTGAAAAGGCCTCTGAGAACTGAAAGAAGCAATCTGATTGGTTGCTATGGGCAACTCAGCAACGTTTCCTCTGGACGGGTTTTGATAAATCTCCCCCATTTTCTTTTCAACTGGTGACAGAAAGTTAGACAGATTTGTAAATTACTTCTATAAAAAATCTTGATCCTTCCAGTACTTTTTAGCCACTTTAGTGGCTGCATACTACTGAGGAAATCCCTTTCTTTCTTGGTTTGTGTGATTTGTTGTCCACAGTGTTCTCTGCTGACACCTCATTTAGGAGCTGTCCACAGCACCAATGGTTTGCTATGGAGATTTTCTCCTGCTCATGCAGTTCCTAAAATGGACAGAGGTGTCAGCAGAGAGCACTGTGGACAACGCATCACGCAAATCAAGAAAGAAAGGGATTTCCTCAGTAGTATACAGCCGCTAAAAAGTTCTGGAAGGATTAAGATTTTTTAATAGAAGTAATTTACAAATCCGTCTAACTTTCTGTCACCAGTTGAAAATAAATATTTTCCAGTTGACTACCCCTTTAAGATTTGGAGTGTCTTTGCATTATGTCTTGAGAATGCTAAGAACCTCTTTCCAACAGTAAATGAAACTCAAAATGTGTTTGAGTGAACGTGATTGGAAATTTTCACTAATATGAGTCACAAATAGTGAAAAATGTTTATTGTTTTGGGAAATTTTGTTTAATAAATTAAAAATTTTTTCTTGTAAGGCAACCTCACTTTTTCATTGTTTAACTATAACAAGTACTCGTACCAGTTGTCCAACAATGATATTTACTGCTTTTTATAAAGAAATACAATTGATTTTATGCAGTATTGAGTTTAGCCTTTTGGCCCGGCCCTCCAAAATATTTTTAGTTTCTTATGTGGCCCCATCGAAAAAATAATTGCCCACCCCTGGTCTAGATGGATACACTGGGACATCTTCCGCTTCTCAGACAAATTCCTCCAGTATACCTAGTTGAAATTTTTTGGTGGCTTCTGCTGCCTGACTGGTGCTGTGGATGCACTCCTCTGGTTGGTGACCCCTCCACCCCCTCCCCCTTTTTTTTATTTTAATTTTATTTTTATTTTTTCTCTCTTTCCTTTCTCTATTCTTCTTCTGTTTCCCTTTTCACTTTTCCTTAATAAATAACTGAAAACTTGTTGTAATCAGGATAGCACTTTTTACCCAATTTTAAACTTCCCTTTATGATGTGTTAGATCTCCCTGGCGGTTCAGGGGTGTCCCCCCCGGGGTGGCCTCGCTTCGGGTGGGGCCTGCCTGAGGGGTTTTTCTCTGGGGAGATAGGGATGTCTTGTATTTCTCTATTTTTTGGTTGTTTTACGAATCAGCACGGAGTATTGATAATACCCCGCAAGTTTGACATTGATTGTTCTGTGAAGTTACCGCTTTATTGTATCCGACGCATCTTTAAATAAAGAATAAAGTAAAATATGACCCCGACGGGTCCCATTAGAAATTTTAAATGGAGTAGAGAGCATACCCAAGACGAACACTTGGGCCGAAGGGTCCGTGTAAAGCGCCATTAAGGCAGAGTGTATTCTGCCCTCGAATCCAAATTTAGTAAGTACTCTCGCCAAAAACTCCCAGTGAACTCTATCAAATGCCTTCTCTGCGTCCAAAGCAAGGAGCAGAGAAGGCGTTTTTGTAGTGCTGGCCAAATTAATAATATTAATTAGGCGTCTCGTTGCATCAGTGGTTTTCCTGCCTTTAGTAAATCCTGACTGTTCCGGGTGCACAAGAGAGGGAAGCAAATCCACCAGCCTGTTCGCGAGGAGCTTAGCATACAGTTTCAAGTCGTTGTTCAACAACGATATGGGCCTAAAATGTTGTGGTACATCAGGGTCTTTCCCCGGCTTTGGCAGCGCAACAATTGTAGCCCTCAACATCTCCGAGGGGAACGAGGAGGAGGAGACAGCTCCATCAAACACGTCAACCAAATAAGGGGCTAAAACAGATTTAAAAGTTTTATAGTATTCCCCGGAAAAAACATCCGGGCCCGGTGATATATTATTGCGGAGGTGGTCAATGGCCTTAGATATTTCATCTACTGAGAATGGAGAATTTAGGAGTTCAAACTGCTATTTACAGGGTGCTTATATGTGCTATTTACAGGTTGCAGAATGCACATACGTGCTATTTACAGGTTGTAGAATGCTGATATGTGCTATTTACAGATTGCTGATATGTGCTATTTACATGTTGCTGATATGTGCTATTTACAGGGTGCAGAATGCAGATACTTGCTATTTACAGGGTGCAGAATGCAGATACGTGCTATTTACAGGGTGCAGAATGCAGATATATGCTATTTACAGGGTGCTGATATGTGCTATTTACAGGTTGCCGATATGTGCTATTTACAGGTTGCAGAATGCAGATATGTGCTATTTACAGGTTGCATATATGTGCTATTTACAGTGCCTGCCGCCGAGAATGTGTTTTTAGCACGACAGCATCGCGCTGATTCTCGGCGACAGGGTGCCGACATCTCGCACTCGCGCTGAAATAGTACAAGCACATTCCAGCAAGCGCGTCATAGAAGCGACGGGAGATCCGACTTGGATTCCCGCCAATTCTACACGTGTGCGGCGTTTGTTATGAATCCTGAGGGGGAAGTCCCTGCCGGATTTGAAATAAAAATCCGGCATGGGTTCCCCCCTCAGGAGCATACCGGGCCCTTAGGTCTGGTATGGGTTGTAAGGAGACCCCCCTACGCCGAAAAAACGCCCTACAATCCATACCAGACCCGTATCCAAAGCACGCTACCCGGCCAGGAAAGGAGTGGGGACGAGCGAGCGCCCCCCCCCCCTCCTGAGCCGTACCAGGCTGCATGCCCTCAACATGGGGGGGTTGGGTGCTCTGGGGCAGGGGGGCGCACCCCAGAGCACCCTGTCCCCATGTTGATGAGGACAGGGCCCCTTCCCGACAACCCTGGCCGTTGGTTGTCGGGGTATGCGGGCGGGAGGCTTATCGGAATCTGGGAGCCCCCTTTAATAAGGGGGCCCCCAGATACCGGCCCCCCACCCTAAGTGAATGGATATGGGGTACATCGTACCCCTACCCATTCACCTGGAGGAAAAATGTTAAAGTTAATAAACACGACACAAGGGTTTTTAAAATAATTTATTAGTCTGCTCCAGAGGCACCCCCTGTCTTCTTTAGCTCTTTTTAGCAGGGGGGGCTTCTTCTTTGACGTCTTCGGGTGGGGGCCGCTCTTCTTCTTCTCTTCTGGGAGCCCCCTTATTAAAGGGGGCTCCCAGATTCCGATAAGCCTCCCGCCCGCATACCCCGACAACCAACGGCCAGGGTTGTTGGGAAGGGGCCCTGTCCTCATCAACATGGGGACAGGGTGCTCTGGGGTGCGCCCCCCTGCCCCAGAGCACCCAACCCCCCCATGTTGAGGGCATGCAGCCTGGTTCGGCTCAGGAGGGGGGGGCCGCTCGCTCGTTCCCACTCCTTTCCTGGCCGGCCGGGTAGCGTGCTTTGGATACGGGTCTGGTATGGATTGTAGGGAGACCCCCTACGCCGTTTTTTCGGCGTAGGGGGGTCTCCTTACAACCCATACCAGACCTAAGGGCCCGGTATGCTCCTGAGGGGGGAACCCATGCCGGATTTTTATTTAAAATCCGGTGGGGACTTCCCCCTCTGGATTCATAACAATCGCCGCACACGTGTAGAATTGGCGGGAATCCAAGTCGGATCTCCTGTCGCTTCTATGACGGCTTTGTCTCCATCGCGGCAAGCCAGCCGCGATTGAGCTCGTAGGCGGTCAATCTCGCCGAGAAAGGGAGCGAGATTGACAAAATATAGCGGTCACCCACTGTACAGGTTGCAGAATGCAGATATGTGCCATTTACAGGTTGCATATATGTGCGATTTACAGGGTGCAGATATGTGCTGTTTACAGGGTGCAGAATGCAGATATGTGCTATTAACAGGTTGCTGATAACTGCATTCTGCAACCTGTAAATAGCACATAACTGCATTCTGCAACCTGTAAATAGCACACATGTGCCATTTACAGGTTGCAGAATGCTGATATGTGCTATTTACAGGTTGCAGAATGCTGATATGTGTTATTTACAGGGTGCAGAATGCAGATACGTGCTAATTTATAGGGTGCAGAATGCAGATACGTGCGATTTACAGGTGGGAACCCCTCATTATGGGCACAGGGAGGCTGCATATGATGTGCACAGTGAGGCTGCATTTGAAGAAATAGAAACTTGCATTTGGCTGCCGTACCCATCTCTCTTTTAAACGTACCCAGATTCTCATTTGACTCATAGGTACTGATCATTGTGGATTTTTTTTTTTTCAAAATGACTGGAAATTCGCTTCCATCTTTGAAACTATTTCCCTTCACAAGGCGTTCCGATGAAGAAAAAAAGAGGATACAGGAGCTTGCACCAAATCAACCCAAATTGCAAATACAGCAGAGGTCAAGTGATCGTGGTCGAGTTTACACTCAAAGCTTTTCCCCCCACTTCATATAGCAAATGGAGTTGGCTAGCTGGATGTGATGTGACTAATGCCTATTATTGTTTTCCCTGTTTGCTCTTTTAAAGTCCTGGCACCGACAAATTGTGGATTTCAACAGGGGTTTGCGACCCAAAACCACCTTGACAACCGTGTGAAGCTTGAGTTTTTTGGGAAGAGTAGCATTAGCGAACAGCTAAATGAAGGCAACAGAATTGCCATTATAAGACACAATGAAGAGGGCACAAAAAATCGTCACATCCTGTCTAGAATGATAGACTGCGTGACATTTTGTGGTGCATTTGAGCTGGCTTTTCGTGGCCATGACGAGAGCGAGAGATCAGAGAATCCTGGGATATTCCGTGGCTTGGTAGATTTTGTTGCTTCTCTTGATGGAGTTTTGAAAGAGCACCTTGAGAATGCCACTGTTTTTAAGGGAACTTCAAAAACTGTGCAGAACGAGGTGTATGTTGTCTGTTGTGAAGGAGCACATTATTGAAGAAGCACGGAGCAGTGATTGTATCTCAATCCAGGCCGACGAGACCACCGATATTGCCACTTATTGCCAACTTGTAATTGTACTGCGCTACATTGATGCCAAAAACCACGTGCATGAGAGGTTTTTGGAGTTTATTCCTCTGCAGTCTACTACAGCATATTCCATCGCTACAGCACTACAAGAGCGCCTTGCTGTCATCCTTCCAGAGGATCAGAAACATAAGCTGATCTCCCAAGCGTATGATGGAGCCGGCGTGATGAGGGGTGCCACTGCAGGTGTTCAAAAGAAGATACAAGATGTGTACCCAAATGCCCATTATATCCACTGCTATGCACATCAGCTGAACCTAATAATGCAACAAGCCACTTCTCAAATGCCCAAAGTGAGACTATTTTTTGGAAACCTTGGAGGATTTGCAAGCTTTTTTTCCAGATCACCCAAGTGCACAGATGTGCTTGATAAAATAGTTGCCCATAGACTACCGACATCAAGCAGTGTCAGATGGAACTTCCACAGCCGTGGCGTCAATACGGTGTTTGAGCACAGAGAGGACCTCATCCGCTGTTTTGAAGAAATCCGAGACTCAGGTGACTTTGACCTTGTTACTATGAGTGAGGCAGCAGGCTTTTCCGTGCTACTGGATAATCAGGATTTTAAATATTTTCTGACGCTTTTCCACACCATCATGCCCCATGTGGACCTCCTCTACGCCAAACTCCAGAAGAAGGACATAGATTCAGTCCACATTAAGGGGAGCATCCAGCAGTTCCAGAAGGACATACAGAAGATCAGGTAGCAGCTGTATTCCTCCTTTTAAATGTGTTGTTGTTATTATTATTATTATTATTATTGCTCATACAATTTTGCAGAGATTATATCCCATCCCTGGTTGCGGTGCTCGCTGAATCCGGGAGAACATAATCAGCATCTGAGGTGAGTTTATTTGTTGCAATATTTTTCTTTTTGATAGCTCTGTTATAGATATGAAGATTGTAAAGAAAAATATTTTTCTTACAATATTCATATAAAAATTATGTGATCTAAAAGGATTTGTTGTTCCCTCTAGTGGATAACATGAGTATTACAGCCTTCATCTGTGTTAACTGCTTGAGCATCAGAAATGCATGAAACCTGACATATTTACTAAGAATGTCTTGTTCATGTGTATGGAGTTCTGAGAAGTTATGGATTCAAAACCACTGAAACTGATCTCCCTTTATAATGTTGCCATATGTTTTTTGGGTAATCTAAATTAAATAGAGATATGTGTGTGTATATATATATATATATATATATATATATATATATATATGGCTGTGTCTGTGTATGAATATAAATATATATATTGTAATTATGAATATATTTCTCTTAGTAGTGGCTGAAGACATGTCAGTCAGAGTACAGAGTATATTGTTCATTTAACATGCTAATTCATGGCATTTAGCACATAGCAAAGTTCTTTGTTTGTTACCAGACATTTCGGAGTCAGTGAATTAAACCACCTTATGTGATGGACCCCATGCTGGGATGTTCAATCAAGATAGCCCCACTCTTTGTAAGCCTGGGAAAGTTCACATTAATCTGCTGCCGGATATAGTCACCAGGATTTGCATGAAAGGGGGCTGACTTATTTAGTCAGGCCTCCAATCGTGATCCTAGCTAGGACAACCAATGGGACGTCAGCATATAGAGACATACTCGACTGCAGAGTGAAAGGGAACTCACTTTATGGAAGCATCACTTGATGGAAGGATGACTTTTATGGACATCTGACCTTAACCACTTAAGCCCCGGACCAATATGCAGCCTAAAGACCCAAGGTGTTTTTACAGTTCGGGACTGCGTCGCTTTAACAGACAATTGCGCGGTCGTGCGACGTGGCTCCCAAACAAAATTGGCGTCCTTTTTTCCCCACAAATAGAGCTTTCTTTTGGTGGTATTTGATCACATCTGCGGTTTTTAGTTTTTGCGCTATAAACAAAAATAGAGCGACAATTTTGAAAAAAAAGCAATATTTTTTACTTTTTGCTGTAATAAATATCCCCCAAAAACATATATAAAAACATTTTTTTTCCTCAGTTTAGGCCGATACGTATTCTTCTACCTATTTTTAGTAAAAAAAATCGCAATAAGCGTTTATCGATTGGTTTGCGCAAAATTTATAGTGTTTACAAAATAGGGGATAGTTTTATTGCATTTTTATTTTTTATTTTTTTTTTACTACTAATGGCGGCGATCAGCAATTTTTTTCGTGACTGCGACATTATGGCGGACACTTCGGACAATTTTGACACATTTTTGGGACCATTGTCATTTTCACAGCAAAAAATGCATTTAAATTGCATTCTTTATTGTGAAAATGACAGTTGCAGTTTGGGAGTTAACCACAGGTGGCGCTGTAGGAGTTAGGGTGCACCTAGTATGTGTTTACAGCTGTTTGGGGGTGTGGCTGTAGGAATGACGTCATCGATCGTGTCTTCCCTATAAAGGGAATGACGCGATCGATGCGCCGCCATAGTGAAGGACGGGGAAGCCGTGTTTACACACGGCTCTCCTCGTTCTTCAGCTCCGGGGAGCGATCGCGACGGAGCGGCTATAAACAAATAGCCGCGCCGTGGTCCCGGATCGCTCCCCGAGCGGACCCGACCTCCGCATGTAGCGGGGGGGGTCCCGATCGGACCCCCCACCCGCTAATAGGCGAGGACGTACGTGTACGCCCATGTGCCTGTACGTGCCATATTGTGGACTTATATGTACATGCGGGGGTCGGGAAGTGGTTAAAGGGTCACTAAAGGAATTTTTTTTTTTAGCTAAATAGCTTCCTTTACCTTACTGCAGTCCTGGTTTCATGTCCTCATTGTTCGTTTTTGCTTTTAATGTTGCTGTAAATCCTCTCTGTTCTGGACACTTCCTGGTTGCCTGTTTCCTGATAACCACAGTGCTGGGAGATTTCTCACGGTGGTCACTAATGTGATTATTGTGTGTAAAACGAAACTGGATTGGTGCTGAGGAGTTTTAGACAAAGTATCACTGCTCTCTATTGGCTGACTGCCCTCTAGTGGCTCTCTGTACATCAGAGAACCAGGAAACAACAACAAAAACGAAACTACACTGCAGGCACATTATATGATTGTTTTTTATCTATTTTTTAATCATTTTTAAAAGGAATCAGTTAACTATTATGTCTCTATGCCCTGTAAACAATCATTTTAGCTAAAAAAAAAAATTCCTTTAGTGACCCTTTAAGGCTGGGTCTAAAAGGGTAACTATGGTATCGGCATGTTATAATTTCATGTAGCAACTGCACATGCTTGTAATCTAATGTTTTAGAGTAATATACTTTAGATTCCTTCATGTAAATGTATGTATTTTAACCTACGGTCTTGTTTGAGACTATAGATAGGTTCTGTGTGTTAGATTAGACTTTGTATAAGCTCTAATAAATGTGTGTTATGTTAAAGCTTTCGCTCTGGACAATAGAACTCTCTTATTTTAACCATATATCATATATGTGAGATATTAAATCTTAAATATACAATTATTTGGTAACAATAACTTAAAACTGAACATTTAAAATTACCATTTTTAAGTTGTGAAGGGAGATCAGTTTGTCAAGTTTCCTGCATTTCTGATGCTCAGGGAGCTAACAGAGATGACATTGACATTTGTCTTCACTACATAATTTTTGTTTTTCTCCTTCAATCCATAGGTATCTGATACCATACTCTTGCACACCATGTGACGTTTCTCATTCACAAACCACCTTGTTAGTGCCACCATGCTTCAAGCAGACAAGTTTGATCAGTACGCAATGTTTCCGGAGGATGCACTGAGTAAGACTTTGAAGGCCTATCCACTGCTCAATACAAGCAAGTTAAAGACAGAGCTTAGTCTCATCTACCGCACAGATGAGTTCAGAAAATGTAATGGTGCTGTGGCCCTATGGGATTATAGGCAGGATGCCTGGACACACCAAATAACCCGACACCACACCAGAATCCAATAAAAATGTATTTATTAAATAAATAATAAAACACTCCTTTATTACATAACAATAATACTATCATATATATATATTATTTTGGATAAAAACTGGCCGCGGCATAACTATTGGATTTCAGTATAAAACCATTACCTTAAAAACATAAATAACTTCTCAACCAATATTTCCACTTAAAATGCACAACTCAGCCACTACGACTCGAGCTGCAATAAATAACTTAAAAACCATCCAACAATCCCCTTTGAAGCCTCAAAGAGATTTACCCAAATAGCTTTCTGCCGCGACAAGGGAGGGTGGGTGGGGAGCTCCGCTGACGGTCCTTCTTCTGGAACAGCTGGCCCTGGACCCCCTCAGCCAGCTTCTTAAATAGGCCTAAACCCCTGCTCTGGGTTGTACCTAGCTGTCAGATGACCCTAACTGACCTATCAGGTGCCCTTAACAACTTCACTTTTTCCCCAGTAACCCGGCTACCTAGCCCAATCCCTAACATTCCCGCCTAAGGGCCCTACTGACCTATCCTGGCCTATCTTCCTACCCCTAGCAACATCTGCCAACTACCAATCCCCACAGTTCCCGCTCAAAACTTGATCTGAAGGCCTTGAAACTCCCCCTGCCAGGAATCCCATAAGGAAAAGGGGGGCCTTGAAACAGCCCTTTCCCCTTTTCCCTCCATGGGATTATAGGCAGGATGCCTGGACACACCAAATAACCCGACACCACACCAGAATCCAATAAAAATTTATTTATTAAATAAATAATAAAACACTCCTTTATTACATAACAATAATACTATCATATATATATATTATTTTGGATAAAAACTGGCCGCGGCATAACTATTGGATTTCAGTATAAAACCATTACCTTAAAAACATAAATAACTTCTCAACCAATATTTCCACTTAAAATGCACAACTCAGCCACTACGACTCGAGCTGCAATAAATAACTTAAAAACCATCCAACAATCCCCACACGCCAGGAGGGGTTGCCTCAACCCTGACTGGCACCAACCCCCCCAACCGCGGCACGCTTGATACAAGTTTGAAATGAGATATTTAGAATGTCCAGGCCTATGTCCGATAAGTGCACTCCATCATTTCTGTAAAGACCTGCAACCCCACCTTCCAAGTCCACATGCCGAAAAGAGAAACCCAGAGCTGGTGACATGAGTTTCTCAACGGCTTTGTTGACCCTCTTCCTAATCTTCTCGAAAGGTCTCAGGGCTGCTGACTCCAACCACCTTAACCGGGGAATGATCTCAGAGAACACTATCACCATACCTGGGCATGCTTCCTTGAGGATCAACATTGTGTCCCTGATACTAAATATTAGATCCAGAGTTTTCATTTGTCCAATATCATTCCCCCCTAAGTGGAGAATCAATATACTGGGCTCAGGAAAAGACATTAACAACCTATCAAATTCAAACAGTAAGTCCTCCCAGCCCATACCTCTTCTACCAAACCAAAAGACCTGAAAAGCACTTGGATCCAGCCCCAAATTCGATGCATAGTACCTTCCATTCGCCCGCTGCTGCGCCCAATACACGAATGAGTGACCAATTATCCAGACCACAGGCACACCTAAAACAATTAACAGAGAAGATTAGGACGAACATAGAGCTGAAATGCACTTGATTTCCACCTACCGATTGACTTAATACGGCTTGAACCCATACCCAACTTAGCGGCTTCTGTTGCCGCCCCAATCCTGAAAGAATGCGACGAAATTTGCACATGCTCAAGATTCAAGGCCCGGCAACACCTGGACAATACCGTATTAAATTGATATTTAGTGAGCGGGGAGGCATCCATGTGTATAAAAAGCACACCTGTTGAACTAGGACGAACCGCCAAATACTCTTTCAACCTGGCGACCGGGCAAATTTCGGATGATGGGCAAGGCGCCAGGTGTATCCAAGCGCCCTTGCCCAACCTATCCGTCTTGCTGGATGGAATGTAAATTTTTAACTGAACTTCATCCAATAAAACATGCTGCCATAAGAGGCCCGAATGTTTTCTCTTACTTACCGACACTAATTCAGAAATACGTAGTGCAGCAAAAAAGGCCAATGTAAATACTGCGTTAAAAAGAATTGCTTCAAAAGGTGACCTACATACCGATGCCGTAACGTTACAAAGGTCTTTTAGCAAAGAAGGAGAGATGGGACACCGCTTGTCAACCTGAAAATTAGATTATTTGTAACCTTTTAACGCCTGCTGTACGGAGAAATAAGACAAACATGACTGTACTCCATGCAACTTTTGAAAAAACGAAATACCACATAATATTTTATAAATATGTGACCAGGCGTAACGATGGGCCATTAACGACTCCAGGTAATCTAAAACTAGACATTCGGGGGCTTCCCCAGCCTGAGCTTGCTTACTGTTCAAAAAACTGATCCAACCCAACCACGATGACCTATAGCTGGACCAAGAAGAGGTAGCCAACGAATTTTCAATGTTTTCCGAAACTAGACGATGTCCCATAAGCGAGCAGGGAACGGGGTCCCAACCTTGTCCGCCGTAGGCAACAGGGAGAAAAAACGCTCCATCTGCAATCGAGAGAGGGAGTCAGCTACCTCATTAACCTTCCCCGGAATGTACTTAGCCTTGATCCAAATATTCAGACAAAGGCATTTATACACCAAATACCTAACCAAGGCAATTACCGGAGGGGATTTGGAAGTTAAACAATTCACTGCGAACAAGACGCCTTTATTGTCTGTACTAAACAAAAGGCGCTTGTTGGCGAAACTATCCCCCCAAACTTCTAAAGCAACCACAATCGGAAAAAGCTCTAACAGAACTATATTCTTGCACAAACCTTTACTTACCCATTCCGGAGGCCAAACAGCTGCACACCACCTATTCCCCCAGACTGCTGCAAAACCTACCGATCCGGCTGAATCGGTAGACAAACAGTAATCCTTATCCAACACAAAATCTTCCTGCCAAAAGGTTCTGCCGTTGAAATGATGAAGAAAGTTTTGCCATACTAGCAAATCCTCCTTCATGTCCACTGACAACCGAACATGCGCAAAAGGATTCTTAAGTCCTGCCATTGCTAAATAAAGTCGCCTAGAAAAAACCCTCCCAATCGGCAACACCCTGGTGGCAAAGGCCAACAGTCCCAATAAGGACTGCAATTCTTTCAACAAAACCTTCTTCTTCTTCTTGATAAAAGACAGAAGAAGGGCCTGGAGCTTAAGAATCTTTTCCCTAGGCAACCTGAATTCTTGATTCACTGTATCTATGGTAATACCTAGAAATTCTATGCACGTACTGGGGTACACCGTTTTCTCCACGGCCAACGGTATACCAAAATCCGCGCATATACCCATGAATTGGTGCAATAGATCCAGACACTCCGGAGAATCCCGGGGTCCCATGAACAGGAAGTCATCCAGATAATGCAGCAAACAATGGGAACCTGATGTACATGAAACCACCCATTCCAAAAATGTGGCAAATTCCTCGAAATAGAAGCATGACAAGGAACAGCCCATAGGCAGGCAGCGGTCAAAATAAAATTGACCCTGAAACTGGAATCCCAAGGAATTAAAACAACTGGGGTGTATCGGTAACAGCCGAAAAGCAGCTTTCACATCCGCTTTGGCCAAGACCGCAGAGGCACCCAGGGTTCTAATTTTCTGCACTGCTAGATCGAAAGAAGCATAAGACACCGAGGAAGACTCACCATCTATCTGATCATTTAACGACGAACCCGCTGGAAAAGACAGATGGTGTATCAACCTGTACGTGTTGGGCTCCTTCTTAGGAACCAGACCTAGTGGAGACAAGCGGAAATCCGAAAAAGGGGGGTCCAGAAAAGGACCCGCAATCCTGCCCAAAACAATCTCGGAGTTCAATTTGTCTTTCACAACATTAGAAAGGACCGTAACAGATTTCATATTATCTACCATAGTTACTCCCGAACCATTAAATCTGGGGATCAAAAAACCATCAGTGAAACCTCTAATGAGCAGGTCCGCCGTCTGCCGTTTTGGATACTGCTGCAACCAAGGAAGCATTTTTTCCAGTATCACCGGCGTAGGCGCCTTTAGGAAAAAACTCCCTTTGGGGGACTGACTGGTTAGCAATTGACATTTTGCGAAAACATTTCGCTACCGGATGAGAGCCTCCACAAAGAGCACACTCGTGTTTGTATTTGCACGTCGTGGGCCATCTGCACTGGCTGTCATTATACGCGAAGCACAAACCCTTCTTATAACTGTTATTGGCAACCGCAGCAGCATTACCTGTATTCACTCTGGGCACCACCGGCTTCTGTGGAAGAAATAAGTTAAGCCACAAACCCACATCTTTCGTCCCCCATTGCAAACCTGGGTAAACGGCCAGTTTATGGCGAAAAGCCTCGTCATACGCTAACCAGGAAAAACCAGAAAAGCTCCTGTAAGCCTCCTGTATAATGTCAATATGTTGAAAAAGCCCCGAGCTCTTACTCGGGAATTTTTCACATAGTACACTGGAAAAAATACAAAATCCCTGCAGCCAGTTGGAGAAAGACCTGGCAGGCATGTACCGACGCCTCTCCTCCTCCGATTTGTCGGGCTTATCATTTTTTAAAAAAGACTCTTTTATCGAAGGTAATAAGGCAAGTACATCGACAAATTCTCCTTTCCATATTTTATCTTTTACTGCTGTAGTTAGGTGAAAACCCAATGGAGACAAAAAACAGGGCATTGATTCCTTAAACGTGCTATCTACCACATTAGGCATGACAGGAGGGGGTGCGGGGGACATCAGTAAAGATTCTAACGCTGCCCGCTCCCCCCCCCTTGATGAGGGCTGTTCTGCCGACCATATTACCTCTGGCTCTGATTGAAAGGTTGTGCCACCTGCAGGACCCTTTAGCCCCAGCATAGTAACTTGCATCTCCGCCATAAATCTAGAAAATTCACTAGACATTTTTTTAAAAATGTTTGTATCCCTCTCACCTTGCACCAATCCGGCATCCGCCCGGACCTGCTGCCTGTCTCCGCCGAGCACCGGAATGGAACCGGCTGCTCCGGCCGCCTGTCTTCCGATCCCCGGCGCATTTGAAACTGCCGCCGGAACGCCATCTTGCCTCGCCGTCTTCTGATTCGTCGCCGCCGCTGCTGACCTCCGAGGTGATGACGAACTTCCGGTCTTCCGCGTCGCGCTTGGTCCCGCGTCATCCGATCCGCCCACCGCTAGCGTCTTCTGCCTCTTTGACTTCGGCGCCGGGACCGCCTTCTTCGACACACGACCCGGGCTGGACGATGGGCTGAACCTTGCTCTCGTCGTCCGCCTCCTTTTCGCCGGAAGGTCCTCCTCTTCCCTCGCAGCCGCTGTGGAACCCGACGCTTGGCCATGCAGTGGAAGCTCCGCACCCGGCTCCTCTTCCTCTTCGTCCTCCACGATGGCGAAAACCTCCGGCTGCGACGAGACATCCCCGACGACTTCTTCCTCCTCTTGACCCGCCGGTAAGTCGAGGCACTGTCGGATCCAGCCTTCCCCTTCGGTCTCCACCCGCTCCAATAGCTGCCGAATGAGGGTCTTCATCTTTAGAGTGTAAGCTCAGAGCTCCGCTGACGGTCCTTCTTCTGGAACAGCTGGCCCTGGACCCCCTCAGCCAGCTTCTTAAATAGGCCTAAACCCCTGCTCTGGGTTGTACCTAGCAGTCAGATGACCCTAACTGACCTATCAGGTGCCCTTAACAACTTCACTTTTTCCCCAGTAACCCGGCTACCTAGCCCAATCCCTAACATTCCCGCCTAAGGGCCCTACTGACCTATCCTGGCCTATCTTCCTACCCCTAGCAACATCTGCCAACTACCAATCCCCACAGTTCCCGCTCAAAACTTGATCTGAAGGCCTTGAAACTCCCCCTGCCAGGAATCCCATAAGGAAAAGGGGGGCCTTGAAACAGCCCTTTCCCCTTTTCCCTCCATTCCAGCTGTTTATGGATAACAATCGTAAAGAAGAATTTAATGAGACTGTCACTCTTCTGAAGATTCTGGTCACCACACCCATGACCACAGCAGAAGCTGAGAGGTGCTTCTCAACCTTAAAAAGGATAAAGACTTTTTTGAGAAATAGCATGACCCAGGAAAAGCTGAATGCATTGGCCATGCTGTCCATGGAAAAGAGAGTGGTGACAGAGATGACTGATTTCAACCAGAAGGTCATTGAAAAATGTGCAAGCCAGAAAGAGAGGCGAGCAAAATTTATTTTCAAATAATTCTACTGGTGCGAATGTGAATGTGGCGTTCATTTGTATTCAGTCACCTTTACTTTGATTTAGGCCCCGTACACACCATAGAAACCATCCGCAGATAAATCCCAGCAAATGGGTTTCAGCGGATAGATCCTATGGTGTGTACACGCCAGCGGATCTTTTTCCCCGGATATATCTCCCCTGGGATGGATTCCAGCAGATCGAATATTTGCTGACATGCACAACATATCCATCTGCTGGAGTCCATCCCAACGGATGGATCCGCTGGTCTGTACAGACTCACCGAATCCATCCGTCCGAAGGGATCCCCCGCATGCGTCGCAATGATTAGACGCATGCGTGGAATTCCTTATATGACAGCGTCGCGCACGTCATCGCCAGAGGATTTTGGCGCGGATTTCAATGCGATGGTGAGTACACTCCATCGCATTAAAATCTGCTGAAATCCTCGAGAGGATTTATCCGCGGAAACGGTCCGCTGGACTGTATCCGCGGATAAATACTCCCGTGTGTATGGGGCCTAAGAGTTTTTTGGTTGCTGTTTGTTGTGCAATAAAGTTTGTTTACTGTTTTAAAAAAAAAATCACTGATTCGTGGTACATTTATTGCATTCTTTAACAGTTGACTTAAACTTTAACGTTTTCTATAATTTATCTAGCAGGAATGACACATAGGGGTCAATTCACAAAGAGAAACGTTATTGGTTTCCTTCAGTTGTTAAATTACCGCCCCTTATTTAACGCTAGCAAACATGGTATTCACGCAAGCTATAATCGTTATTCAACATAGTCATTGCTAACTACTCAAGAGTTATTTTAACGTCCCAAATCGTAATAATAACGTCTAAGATCGTTATATAGCGATTGAGAGATGCATTCTGGGAGCAGAAGGGGAGGAGAACAGCTGCATGTGGAAAAGAGCAGATGCAGAGAGAGAGACACAAGCAAGACACACGTGGAGATTGAGCATGTGATGTGCATAACTTCTCTGTGTGCGTTTTTCTAAAGCCATGTGTATTTCCTCATACAGAGAATAAATCATGGGAGATGATAATCGGAATTTAGCCATCACCTGGGTTTCAGAAAAGTCATCCAAAATAGTACGTGAACGGAATACACGTATATAAATCTGACCAACATTCTAATGTGTTCTTCTTCGCCTCTGGATAATTTTAAGTTTAAATAGAGCATGGTTCCATCTTGCCCAAAACTATTAAAAACTTCACTACACTACAAAAATCGCCAAAAGCTTCCTCTAACAACGAAATATCGCCAGCGAAATGTCATAACGACACCCTGACGGAGGTTATATGTAACGATTGCTTAACGATCGATAAATGTCAAAAAAATCTTTGTGAATTGCACTTCTGTACATATTTAACGATTTGACTTGTTAAAACAACGATTGGATCGTTATATAATGATCCACACCTTAAAATATCGGTTCCGTGTAGTGAAACATTATTTGATGATTTTTCAAAGCGTTAAATCGTTTAGTGAATTGAACTAGCTTCAATAACGTGCAAAATCGTTAAAATAACGACCGGAATCTGGAAATAAAGCTTTGTGAATTGACCCCATAATCACCTGCTAAATGCCCATTTAGAGTCCTTCATTACTATCAATGTAATTTTTCAGTTTGTTTACGCCGATCTGTAAGGCTGCACTATATACCATGATCTGTGATGCTTGGGCTATATACTCTGTCCTGTGATGCTGAGCTGCATACTCCTGAAACTATGGGTGGAAGGAAGTGGAATACAGGGAACAAAGTAGGTGGATTATATAAGGGGTGTGGTTTACAAGAAGTGGGAGAGGCCAATCGTGGAGGGGCGGGGTCTTGCGCCCCCCCATCCTAAAACGTAACCAGCCGCCACTGTCAGAACTGCTGGAGATGTGCAGACATTCCAGGAGATATCATGCATATATTTTGGTTATGCCCAAAGATAGTGGTATTTTGCACAGAGTTTCTGAGAACGATTGCCACAGTGACATCAATAATCTTGGAACAGGAGGCAGAGATCTGTTTGCTAGGATTGGTAGGGGAAAATATTGTTTCGGTGGGAAGGAGAACACAGGTAGGCCTGTTATTATTTTATGCTAGGAAAGCAATAGTGTTAAATTGGAAAAAGGTAGAAGCTCCCTCGGTAGCACATTGGAAAAACGTAGTAAACAGTAATCTGCCACTGTATAGGGAGGCATACTGGAATTGAGGACATGGGGAGAAATATGAGAGAGTATGGGCGAGTTGGATAGAAAACCCTATGACAGCTTCAGGATAAATAGGGTATAAGGGGAGATTAACCACACCATTGAATAAAGGGAGAGGGAGGAGTGGAAAGGGTATATGTGTCAGGTGAAATTAATGAATTTAAAATTTTATGGAGGCTCTAGAAGAGAGCAGATGAATGTAATTGAAATGTAAATGTATATGTATGGTTTTATTTTTTGTATGGAATTTTTTTTTCCAGAAAATTAATAAAGAGATTTATAAAAAAAAAATGATTGCTCAGGCAGTTGGAGTAAGGTTAATATTGCAATGCTGCCCTTTTGACCATCAAAAAGGATTCAGTGGGACAATTATTGCCCCTGACAAGGGCCAGTGGAAGCACCTGGTATATTTTTCAAAGCCTGTGGTAAGTGAGCATGCCTAAAAGATCTAATTGATTTCCAAAGTGGGTGCTATTTAGAGCACAGATATAAGTGTCTGTCCGGCAAGTTGGTATATTTTTGTTGGACACTATTGGCGCATGATGATCCCAAATTTGCTCCCAAAGAGTGCGGATAGTGCCCAACACAAAGGTATGAATTTGGCAGACAGACTTATATCTGTAATGGTAAAAGAAAGAAAAAAGCAGTGCCCTCTAAGCATAGTAATCTCGTTTATTAAAAAAGGTAATTGATATAAAAGTGTCACTCACAAAGGAGTTAAAAACTAGGGCTTATCTGTAGGTGTTTCATGCACTCTACGTCCAGAATGTTGGTGCTCTGTTGGCCCAGATGGTGGTGGACAGGCGTCGCTATTGTCCCTGCCTCTGTCAGCGGCGGTGAGAGATCGTATTCCTCCGGTGCTGTGGAGAGGGGAACAGCGCTCTGTGAAGCACAGTGGTGGAACAGCGTCCCTTCCGGGTACGGATCGCAGGAGGATGCGCCCATTCGAAGCATGCATGCTTCTTCATCAGGCTCTGATGAAGTCCAATCCGGACGTAACGTGAGTATGGGGGAGGAGTTTTTCCTGTGACGTCACCTGCGTCCTTTTTGCTGCTGCTCGTGGCTGTTGCTCCGAGTTTTTATTTTATTTTACATTGCCTATCGCCTACTGGCCAGTTGTTTTCTGCAGACATACCAGACTGACGGTAGTATGGTGAAGCTCTGTTTTTTACCTTTCCCTGGAATAAATACAGTCTACACTTAGAACGTGTTTTTATTTTTTATTCCACATTGGACCTACCATTCACTGCTGCATTGGACTCCACTGCACCATCTCCCTTATGGTGAGAACAAGCTGTCTTTGACCACTTGTGAAAACATATGGTCCAACTCATCTGGTAAGGAGGCACTTCTTATACTGGTGGAGGTTATCATCACATTTGCCGAAGATTTTTGCTATCTCACTAGGTGTCATCTTAATTCTTGATTCTTCAGTCAAGGACTTTATTTGTGCTGCACTTTTATTATTATTAAGCCCTGGTTCACACTGATGCTACTTTGAAATCGTGCTACTTTACTTGAAGTAGCGCGATTTCAAAGTAGCAAGGTCAGCGCGATTTCAGGTGCTACTTGATAGACATTTGTGTGGCTTCATACACAGATGTCTATAGAAAACGCACCTGAAATCTGCAAAAGTAGTGCAATAACTACTTTTGCAAATCGGTGCGGCGCCGCAAAATCGGTGTCGCACCGACTGTAACAGTGCCATTGCCGCCAATAGGCTTGCGACTTGTCATGCGATTTGATCTCTCAAATCGCATGACAAATCGCTCCAATGTGAACCTAGGCTTATCATTTTTACTTTTTTTTGTGATTGCCTCTGTTGGTGTTCAGCTTGCAATCAATTTTGTTTTATTTGTAACATTTGAGCGCTGATTGCTGTTTTTTTCTCATACTGCTGAGAAGCCATATCAGCTGGGACTGAGCCTGAGATTTGGGAGTGGAGACCAGAGAATCCTCTCACCCTTTTCTTTCTACAGCTGAATCTCCCGAGACATTCTGTTGAGAGACTGACAGAGCCCCTCTTGCTACAGCCGTACCAAGGGGATTGGGGAGAGGGTACTGCCCCCATTTTTCACACTACTAGCAGGAACTTAGGGCCAGATCCACAAACAGCGGCGCAAATTTAGTTCTTCAAAACGTATGTCATTTAAGTTACGGCGCCCTAATTTGGTATCGTAAGTGCCGTATCCACAGCGCATTTGCGCCAGCGTAACTTAAATTCCGAGGCGTAAGGCGGGCTTATTGCAAGTGGGAAGGAAGTGGGCGTGCTATATTGTAATGAGCCGTGACCCCATGCAAATGAGGCGCTGGCGGTACTGCGCATGCACGCACGAATCTGGACCTCACTGGGCATGTGCAGAACTTGGCTCGGCGCAATCAGTGAGATAGGTAAAAGGCCAAGCGTACTTAGTTTGAGGATCGCCCTGTGTATAAAAAGCCCCAGTCAAACACCCTTCCCTTGGAAAAGTATATCCCAGTGTTTCCCTTCCTAGAGCAAGTTGCTTCTGCTCTGAACGTTTGTTGGTGTTTGTTGGTAACTTGTGTTTGTGAGAAAAGTTTTTGAGGTGTTGGAGAGTATAGTTGGTGTTTGTTTTTGCTAAGTGTAGTTTCTGATTGGTTTTTTTGTGATTGTATTTTCTTGTTTTTTTTTGCGTGTTTGTTTTTGAATTTATAGTAGCTGTCTGCTTGTGTGTTTAGATTTTTGTTTGTTTTTTCAGTGAGTTTTTTTGTTTGTTTGTTGGGTGTGTATTTTTGTTTGTTTGTCCGTTGAGTTTTTTCTTGTTGCTGGGTGGTGTCTGTGATGGCCCCCAAGCGCAGGAAGCTCAATTTTACCCTGGGAGAGAAGCAAATTCTTGCTCGGGGCAACCTCCGATATGGGCGTTATCTGCATGGCCCTGAGAGCCGGAACACCCCCCCGGCCAGGAAGAAGGAGATAATTAAAAAGATCACGGATCAGATCAATGCGGCGGGGGGGGGGGAGACCAGGACCCCCACTGGCATACAAAAGAAGATAAACGATCTTAAGAGCCTGGTCCGGAACAAGATGGCAGGGATCAATGCCCATACCACGGGCACTGGAGGAGGGGGACCCTGCCCCGTCAGGCTGACTGAGGAGGAATGGGCAGTGGCCCAGTGTTTCCACCCACAGCAGGTGGTGGGCCTGCCTGGCTATCAATCTGATGTTCCTGTGAGGACAGGTAAGTTTTTGTTTTTTCTTTCTGGTGATTAGCATGTGTGGGTGGGGGAAGGGAAGATGTGCCAAGTGTGTGGATCCTCAAACCTGTGATTGTTTTGTGTCCTCCACAGATGGCCAGGAGGTTGCAGGCCCATTAGGCCAGGCTGCAGCACCACCCCCAAGACAAGAGGCTGCTGATGAGTCCCAAGAAGGGCAGGATTCCCCAGGGGAGGGGAGTGGCCAAACATCCCCTCATGAGGAGGTTGAGGTGGAGGGGGTGGAGGAAGAAGATCTGCAGCTTGGCCGGGAAATCCTTTTGGCCTTGGATTTTATGACCCTTGAGGCTACCCCTGAGGCTGGCACCAGTCAGGCCACCATCAGGGGTAGCCCCTCCCACTCCTCCCCCAACAGGCCTCAACTCACAAGGGTCACTCTCTCCCCTCCTCCAGGGCCACAAGCATCAGCGGCAGGCAGGATGGCGACCCAGGAGACCAGGGGGGTGGCCAAGCGTCTGCCGGTCAGTCTGCTGAGGGACAATGCCCGGCAGACCCGCACTCTGGCTCAAATACAACAAAAAGTGACCCAGATGGAGCACAGCCTGGGTGTAATGAAGGAGGCACTCTGTGATGTGGCCACCAACTCAGTGGCGGTCATCACATGCTTGAATGTCCTGCAGACCGCCACAACAGGCGTGGCCCAGGAGGTGAGTGCCCTGACCCAGGCTGTGCAGGACAATACCAGGTCTGGCCAGGCCAATGCGGCTGCCCTCACTCTCTATCTTACAAGGATAGCAGTGGCCTTGGAGGGCAGGCCAGCAGGAGGACAGTCACCAGGGGAGGCTCCTCCTTCCCCTGCTCACCCCCCCACCAGGAGGATCCTCCTTCCCCTGCTCACACCCCCCCAATGAAGATCCTCCGGTTGGCCTTGACCGTGCCCGTGGCCAGCACAGGCGTAGCACTCGCCGCTGCAACTAAATTAGCAGGGATACTGTACTTATGATTTGTTTTATGTGTGTGAATGATGTGTGAATGTGGGGGGGGGTGGCATTCCTGATAAAATAAGGGTGTCACCCTCAGTTTTGGTGGAGAAGGGATCCCCAGGACCAGGGAGAAGTGATCCCAGGTTCCTGAATGGTGTATGAATGCAC
Source organism: Rana temporaria (assembly GCF_905171775.1). Taxonomy (NCBI): domain Eukaryota; kingdom Metazoa; phylum Chordata; class Amphibia; order Anura; family Ranidae; genus Rana; species Rana temporaria. The sequence continues at coordinate 474,249,563 of NC_053490.1, read as the reverse complement.
AGTGACATAATTGGAGCCGTGGCGTGGCGTTACTGCTCCCAAGTACCAAAGGGGGGGGGTACTTGGATCTAATCCAATTCGATGTGCATGTGATATGTCTGTGCTAGGGACCACAGTGGTGTGCATTCATGCATTGTCATTGTGACATAATTAATGTGCGTTTACTGTGAAAAAATGCCTTCTGCGAGGCGTCTCCTGGCTGCTGTGCCCTCAGCAGACCGGTAGAGTTGGTTAGGGGGGGAATGTCTGGGTCGGGGGTCAGGTCAGCACGTATGTCAATCTCCAGGCCCCTTCTCACTGCCAAGTTGTGCAGAATACAACATGCACCGATTATCTGGCACACAAAGTCTAGGGAATACAACAGTGTACCCCCAGACTTATCCAGGCATCTAAAGCGGGACTTCAGCAGGCCAAATGTGCGTTCCACAACTGCACGGGTACGAATGTGAGCCTCATTATATTTTTGCTCTCCTGGGGTTTGGGGGTTCCGTTATGGGGTCATCATATGGGGTCCCAGTGCATATCCAGTCACCTGGAAGGGAAAAGACAGGAGGATGTTAGTCATGCATGTGCCCCTCGTGATGTCTGCATCATGGGGGGGGACAGTCATACCTGACACCCATGTCACTCACCAAACAGCCAGCTGTCCCCATACACGTTCAGCTCCAAATCTCTTGAGATGTTGGTCTGCCGGAAGATGTAGCTGTCATGGCAGGATCCAGGGAATTTCGCACAGACGTGCCATATGAGGGATTGTGCATCCACTATGACCTGGACATTTATGGAATGCCAGTGCTTCCTATTACAGAACATGTGCTCTGTCTCATGGGGGGGTTGTAGTGCCACATGGGTACAATCAATGGCCCCGATGCTGCGTGGGAATCTGGCTATTTGGTAAAAATCCGTCATTGTCTTTATTCGCTGGTCCTCCTGGGTGGGTTTTTGGAATTGATTGCCCATGCGTCTCAGTATTGCAGGGACTACTTGGTGCACACACCTGCTCATGGAGGATTGTGCCATCCCAGCCACACCTCCACATGTGCGTTGAAAAGAGCCAGTGACAAGGAAATGCAGTGTTGCCAGTACTTTGAGAGGCTGCAGTGCATGTGAGCGTTGTGTTGGAGTGGTGAGATCATCCTGCAGGATTCTGGTTAATTCCAGGATGGCTTCACGGTTGAAACGGAAGTTGCGGAATACCTCAGAAGCAGTCATGCCAAAGACATCTTGGCGTCTGCGGTATACCCTCTCCTGTGCCCTCCTCCTCCTCCTCTGTTCCCTCCTCCTTCTTTGCGCCTCTAAAGTAACGAGTGCAGTTAGGATCATGGATGGCCCTGGCATGTTGGCAGACAGATTGTAGTCCAGCAAATGTGTGTGCTCAGCTCTTCCTCAATGGTGTTGCTTCAGCAGACATTTACACGGCATGTGTAAAATTAGGGCTGCTTTTATAAAGTGTAACTTCCCGCCGGGAAACTAACAGGTGCGCACAGGGCGTAATCTACGGCGCACACACTTAATTTTGTGGATCGCCCTATCTCCCTCATTTGCATCTTTGCCTATCAAAAACAGCGGCGTGTCTAGCGTAATTAGCGTCCGATAAAGCGCGGGTGTAATTGTTTTAGGTAGGACGGAAATACCGGAATTTCAGGCGTATCTCGTTTTGAGGATCAGGCGCAAAGATACGCGCCGTGTAAATTTAGAAATCTCGAGTTAAGTCGGCGTATCTCTTTTGAGGATCTGGCCCTTAGTTACTTGAGGCAGGACATTGAATATACGGCACCTGTATCGCACCGTCACTACATCTTTATGGCAAAAACTTGATCCTTTAATATTACTTTAACTATAACCTTAACCCTAAGCTGAAGTTTAACCCTAACCTGAACTATAACCCTAACCCAAAGTTCAAGTGTAACCCTAAGCTGAACTATAACCTTAACCCTAAGCTGAAGTGTAACCCTAACCCTAACACACTGCTCCTAAAAAGTCAATTTATTCTGAATTTAAAAAGACTTGGTTCACATTTTAATTGTCTTGCAGGTTCAATTGTCAGCACTTGCCTCTTTAAAAATGTGCAAAATGGCATGGCCCCTCTCCCAGTCCATACCAGACCCTTAGCTAAGCATGCACCCCAGCAGGTCAGGAAAGGGGAGGGGAAGAGCAAGCGTCCCCCTCCTCCTGAACCATACCAGGCCACATACCCTCAACACGGGGGGTGTGTGCTTTGGGGCAGGGGGGCTCTGCCCTCCTCCCCGAAGTACCTTGTCCCCATGTTGATGGGGACAAGGGTCTCTTCCCGACAACCCCAGGCTGTGTAAATAAATGGTGATTCTGCGCAACATATCACACTAATGGAATAGTGATATCACATAAACAAGATAAATGTAAGAGCTGACAAATAATCAGCATATAGTATTAAATGCAAAGAGAATAGTGAGTCCAAATATAAATATATATATACTCAAATAGTGAATAGTGAGTCCAAAATATATAATACTCATAAGGCGAATGTGCAAAAATATATAAAGAATATTGTGCAAAAAAAACCGGAATGGAAGTTCAATCCCAATAGTAAACACAAATCAGCTGTCAGGGCAGATATTCTGAATGCACTGGATGAAGGTGAGCACCAGCTCTATGGTGTGAGTGCACGGCCGTGCGATAGAAGATAAACCAGATCCCTGGCTGAGCTCCCGGGACTCTTACCTCTCAGCCCTCCTAAATGGGCATTGATGTACAGGTCACTCGCAGCCTTCTATGGGTGGTCCCTGATGTTTCCTCTCTTGATCTGATGGATCCTTCCTTAATTGGGACAGATGCTCCTCGAAACCAGATGGATGATGTGGGTTATAAGAGAGAGAGAGAGGGGACTCCCATAGTGAGGTAACGTTTGGTGCAGGTAAAATATGTTTATTGAGGAAAAACCTGCACTTACATTAAAAGAAAAATAAAAGTGCAACGAGGAAACAAACAAGCGGCGTTTGAATCGCCAGCTTACGTCACTCCGGGTGTACGTCCTCCAATTCCTACGCGTTACGACACCACGTGTCTTCGTCTGGGGAATCTGATTGGTAATGTGGCTGTTGTTTATATAACCGAAAAACAGGAAGTCTCATCGCGGCCATTTTCTTGTAGACCGTGATCTAATGGACATCAGACATACTAGAGGGGGCATAAACCACTCTAGAGCTCGGCAATAGAAAACGTGTGTAGAGGATACCGAGCACTATATTTAAAACGGGCAAACGTACGGTTCCTGGTATAAAGGCCAGCTAAATTATACATAGTAAAAACTATTAATGGAGACGTTTATAAAATAATAATAGTGAACCGTAAAGTCATATGACCAGCATAATGTAATTGAGACTAGCACCAGAGCATGGACATCATCAATGACAATCCACTAGGTGTCGCTCATGAGCTAAAGTCTATGGCTTGTATTGTAACCTTTACATGGTAGTAACTGGGTTTTACAATGATAAAATTAATATATGTAAAATTATATATATTAAAAATTCTTTAAAGCATAATAAAACTTAACATGTGTAAAAAACCTAGTAGTATCTATATCTATAGCCACAGGGGGCTCCCATATAAATTATTAATATGGAATAAATATAATACTGATATTTAAATATGTTAAAAAATTTAAAATTGAAAGTAGAGGGTGTATATAAATAATACATATATATGGTGGTCGTACACTCGGTTTGTCGCATTACAACCACAGAATATATATACATACACACAGATAATAGGCAATTTAATAAAAAATATATGGTCAATGGGTGTTGATGGACCTATATATAACTAGTCTAAAAATGTGGAGAACTAAAAATTGCTGAGGAAGCAGTTGAGGTCAAACTCAACGTTCATTCCTCCTGGTGTCAGGGTGCGCATCTTATGAATCCACAGGGATTCTTTTTGACTTATCGTGCGCACCTTGTGGCTTCCTCTCCAAGAGGGGTTAAATTTGTCAATGCCCCAGAATTGCAATTGTGAGGGATCCCGATTGTGTATCTGATCTAGAGACACTATGTTTCGGGAAGCCATTTATTATGTTCTCCACATGCTCACTAATTCGAACCTTCAAGGCCCTTTTTGTTCTCCCAACATATTGTAAATTACAGCTACATTGTAGCACATATACCACTGCTTCGGTGTGACATCCAATAAAGTCTCTAATCACATGGGTTTCTCCTGTGTTTGTTGCCACAAACTCGGTACGTTTCTTTTGAAACTTTTGCGATTTTCGACATGCATTGCAATTTTTGCATGGATAGAAGCCTTTTCCCGAAAAGAATGAGTATCCCGGCTTTGATGGTGGTTCTACTACTGATTTTACAATCAAGTTCCTTAGAGTAGGTGCTCGTTTATATACTATCCTTGGTTTTTCAGGAAGTAATTTCCCTAAATCTTTATCTCCTTTTAAAATGTGCCAGTGTCTTCCAATTAATTTGGCCACATCTTTATATTGGGAGTTGTAATCAAGGATAAGTACTGGTGCTGTTTGTTGTTGGCACTTTTTTGGTTTGTCCTGTAGCATCTCTTTTCTATCCAGTTTTTTGACCGTGTCTATTTGGCCTTTAATCCATGACTCTTCATATCCTTTTTCTTTGAACCTCAAACCAATCATGTCTGCTTGTAATGAGTAGTCACTCTCATATGTACAATTTCTTCTTAATCTAACTAGTTGCCCCTTAGGGATGTTAAAAAGCCAAGGTTTAAAATGACAACTGTCAGTTGAGAGATAACTATTCATATCTACGTTTTTAAAATGTGTTTTAGTAACAATCTTGTCTTTCTCAATACTAATGTTCAGGTCTAGGAAGTCTACAGATTTATCATCGATTTTCCACACCAGGGAAATATTTTTATCATTTCTATTGAGTGTTTCAAGGAAGTTGTCCAAGCTCTCTCTATTCCCACTCCACAAGATAATGATGTCATCTATATATCTTTTGTAGAGGGATAACTCAGTAGGAGTATTCTCGTATATAGCTGACTCTTCCCATAATGCCATGAAGGCATTTGCCACACTAGGTGCGAATTTCGCTTGTTGGGTCTGCAGGTGGGGGTCTTATGGAAATCTGAAAGCCCCCTTTAATAAAGGGGCCCTCAGATCCCACCCCCATGGGTATCGGGTACTTCCAAATTCAGATAAGCCCCCCACCCACAGACCCGGACAACCACAGCCCAGGGTTATTGGGAAGAGGCCCTTTTCCCCTTCCCTTGGCCCCATAAACATGGGGACAAGGTGCTTTGGGGTGGGGGGACACAGTTCCCTACCCCAAAGCACACACACCACATGTTGAGGGTATGTGGCCTGGTATGGTTCAGGAGAGGGGGTCGCTCGCTTCATTGGGGTTTGCTCTTTGGGTTTTAACATTTTTTCCCTGTTCAGGAGTTCTGCTGCGACCCGAACAAGGGGGAGTTCAACCCATTCTTAATCAGTGCTTATGAGTGCAACAATGCATAACAAAAGTACACAAAATTAAATTTAATAAACATATGATTTCTACGTATACATTTTTAGCACAAATACAAGCATCCAAAAATATAACTTTAAACTTAGGTACATTTTTCTACAGCATATATCACCATCTTGGAAAACAACATACATGGGTCATTATTGCTAACCAAACAAATGCAGACTTTTTTCATCTCAGTGTCAGGAAAATAGAAGTGACTCATGCTGATAGCAGAGGAACAGTAGCAGAGAGAAATCACAATCAGGCCATGTTTAGTTAGGTGAGGCACTTTAGGCAATGGCTTCCTGCTGCCATGATACCGCACCAGTAGGAGACACAACATAAGTAGTAAACTGGTCTCGAACTTGGGCACCACTGCATGAGCCCCTACTGGCATTCCAATGTGCACCTTCCAGTTGTGAAAGTTGGGAGTCATCATACTGGAGATCCATCTCGTTGACGTACAAAATTGTGTAATACACAAGCAGCTTTCACAGCACATACAGCGTTGTCCATATTCAAATTAATTGGTGTATGGAGTAGACGCCATTTATTGGCCAGAATACCAAACGCACACTCTACCACTCTACGTACTCGGGTTAAACGGTAATTAAAGATTTGCTTTTCAGAATTTAAAGTTTGCACGGAGTATAGTCTAAGCAGGTGCTTACCCAATTCAAATGCTTCATCACCGATGAACACATAAGGGAGCAGAGGACTATTACTTCCTGGCAGAGCACTGTTCTCTGGAAGGTCCGGTCTATTTTCACGTAGACTCTCACCAAATGAGCTACGTGCAAATATGCTGGAATCTGAACTGTTGCCATATGACCCAATATCTATATATGTAAAAAAGGAATTGGCATCAGCAACTGCTAGTAGCACAAATGAATAATATTGTTTATAATTAAAGAATTTACTGCCACTAGCAACCAGCTTGATGATTCTCATGTGTTTGTCGTCTATTGCACCTACACAATGTGGGAAGTTACATCGCTCCCAGAAAACATTGGCAATGTTGATCCAGTCTTCTTTGTTTGGCTTCTTCATCACAAGATTTTGTAAGATATTCCATAGAACTCTGCATGTATCGTGAATGATAGAAGACGCTGTAGATTTCCCAATCATAAATTCATAGTGTAGACATGCAAAAGAATGCCCTGTTGCCAAGTACCTGAATTGAAAAAGAAACATTTATGAAACATTGTCTTCATGTTTTTTCAGTGAAAGATCTACGTCGGTGGCGCAGTATGAAAGATGGCTTCAATCGGTACATTTGAAAAGAGAGAGAGATGCCTAGTGGTTCAGGGGCAAAAAAAACTAAAACCATATATTCACGTTTGGGAGCTTGACTTCATGCGACCTATCTTGGAGATGAGGGAGTAAGCTAAAGTCTTTGTGGCTGGCCCACTAAACCTACCTCTAATACCATCACCCTAGCTGCAATACTTATATATTATTTTTATTACAGAACTCAAGCTAGCTGGCAAGACGAGGAAGAGGAGGCAGAGGTGGAGCAAGCAGAAGAGGTGGAGGAAGAGCAGGCTGAGGAGGAGGTAGTGGAAGACTATCCACTTGAAGGGCCAAATTCGGGAGAATCCCCAAGACATCTGAGCCCAATTCCCCAAGGCAATGAAGAACCAGGCCCAAGTACTAGCCGCATCTCTCACACCCGTCAAGCTGCAAGGGGGCGTGGAAGGGGCAGAAGTGGTGGGAAACCCATTGAAAATCTGCTACAAGCAGTAAAAGAAATGACGGTGAAAATGGAGAACATGCATGACAAGGATGTGGCATTTGCCAATTTACTCTTGGGATTATCTTGCCAAATAGAGCCAGAACATAAAATACCAATGCGGAGTGGAGTTTTAGATTTGACCCAATCATTTATGAAAAGGGGTCTGCAGACAGCTGCCCAAGGTATGCAGGTGCCCTCTCCTCATCCCTACAATCCCCATTATAACTACAACATTCCAAACCCTCCATATAGGCCTTATTTTTCACCCACTAATCGTACATATTGTGATGAGTATGGCAACATGCCCCAAAATCCCAGGTTGTTCCCCAACCCTGCCCCAATTTCGTCAACTATTGGCTCCCCCAACCTCCGTCCAAACATGCAGCATGCCCCCATGTTCAGAAGTACCAATATCCTCCACCACAATATCCAGAATCTTACATGGATTCTAATGCACCTTCCACCAGTACCAGTGCAGAGTCGAGTGGAAACACATACCAACAGTTATAATTTAGGCTTCATTTCCACTGGCGTTTTTACAGCCACGTTTCTGAGCGTTTTTTACAGCTTAAAAACGCCTGTCCATGTTATTCTATGGCATCCTGCCCACATAGGCGCTTTTGAGCTGCAAATGGCCTAGGCGTTTTTGAGCTGTAAAAAAAACGCAGGACCAGGGCGTTCTGTGGCTCCTAAAACACAGCTGTAAAAACGCTCGACCTTAAAAAAACGTGCAAAAACGCGCACAAACGCGCAAAAACCCACACCGCGGCGCTTTTGAGCTCCAGGGATTTCATCAAAAATCTCATTGGTCACTGTAGCCTCTGTAAAACACAGGAAATTCCTGTCTGGACATTTCAATTTTACCCAGGAGTGCTTTGCAAAGCCGTGTGCTTGTGAAGAGAGAGAGAGCAGAGACAAGATGTCAAATGTGAATGCTGTGTCCCAGGCTGCCCTGATAGCAGCTGTTCAGGCTCACCAAGAATTATGGGATGTGTCCCTCCTCTGCATGGGGATCATGTGAGAAAGATAACATTATGGGAAGGCATATGTGCAGCAATTTACCCCGGCTGGGAACACACTGAAGATGCCAGTGAAAGAAAAAAAATCAGTAAGTTCCTTTTACTTTGATGCAAGTTTATAACCACTTGCCATCCTTGTCAATTCTGACCTTTTTTACCTACCTGAAAAGCATCTTTTTTTGGGATAGAATTACATAGAAACCACAAAAATATATATATATTTTTTTAGCCAAGACCTTATAGAATACAATGGTGGTCACTGTAACTTATCTCACACGTAGCTATCATGTCACCCATCCAAATTGCACATGCTCGTGAAATGGAGTTTTTGCGCTTCATTTATTTAGATCTTGCACAAATGTTGGCAGCAATACCTCACATGTGTGGTCCGAACATCATTTTCATATGTGGGTGGGACTTGCGTATGCTTTCGCTTCTGCGTGCCGGCACACGGGGACAGGTTGGCAATTCGCAGTGGTGAGTCAGTAGAAGTCAGTCGAAGCACCCGAGGGGTAATATCCCCTCTCGCCGCAAGTAGCAGAACAGCTGCTATGATCGTTTGGGCACTAAAAGACGGTATCTGAATGATGCCTGTAGCAGTACCCATCATTCAAATATCCGCGCACATCATTCGGAAATCCCTGTCCAAAGTCAGTCAGATATCCCCGCACCCCTTTTACAGAGATGTACCTTGGGTGGCAAGTGGTTAATGTAAATGTAGTCAGATATCCCCGCACCCCTTTTACAGAGATGTACCTTGGGTGGCAAGTGGTTAATGTAAATGAAGATTGCATCTAAAACCCTTTTTTTTTTTGTTTATGTAGTAAAAAAATTACAAAAGAGATGGAAGTCCCTGCGTGATCGTGTCCGTAGGGACCTGACTGAAGAGGATAAGGCGTGCAGAAGTGGAGCACCAGCTCGGAAAAAAAAACCCAGCATGTTTACTTCAGATAACTTGCTTTCTTACGCGAAAACATGCAAAACAGCAGCAGACCGTAAGTTTAATTATTTTTCGGAATATACTTGACTATGTACAATATTTTATGTCACTGTCTTTGCCCAGCAGTCTTTCATATATATATATATTTTTTTAATGAAAAGCCAAAAATGATGTTACGCCATGAGAATCGTGATCTATCTTCTAAGCCAGGGATGTCAAACTGGCCGCCCTCCAGCTGTTCCAAAACTACAAGTCCCATCATGCCTCTGCCTGTGAGAATCATGCTTGTAACTGTTAGCCTTGCAATGCCTCATGGGACTTGTAGTTTTGCAACAGCTGGAGGGCCGCCAGTTTGACACCCCTGTTCTAAGCCAAAGAAATGTGATTCTCCTATTCAGCAAAATCATGCAGCTCTAATGGACATTGCTTTTCAAGCGGTATTCTATATGTCTATTGATTACTTACATTTTGTATTGTCTGCAGCACAACCTCAAATGTATCCCCTGTGGCTGCAGGAAATTCTAACACAGAACCCAACAGTCCCACAGATGAGAACCCACAGTCACCTCAGTCACCAAATGCTGATGTACCTGAATGTCTAGATGAGGTAACTGCTTATGTCTGCCTATCTATGGGCTAGATTCAGGAAAGAGATAAGACGGTTTATCTCCAGGTAAGCCGTCGTATCTCTACGTCTGAGCCCTCCTATCTATGCGACTGATTCATAGAATCTGTTTCGCATAGATTTCTCTTAGATCCGACTTGCGTAAGTCTCTTACGCTGTCGTATCTTATTTTAATATGACGCTAGGTGGTGTTCCCGTCGCAAAATATGCAAATGAGCGTATACGCCGATTCCCGAACGTGCGCCCGGGCAGCGTATCTGTTTACGCCATTTAAGTTTACACCTGGTCTAAAGTTATCCCTGCTATATGATGCGCAGTCAATGTAAAGTATGGACGTCGGGATAGATGTCGTTTGCGTAAGTCGATTTAGAATGGGGCTGGGCGTATGTTACGTTCACGTCGCTTTCAGTGACAATTTGCAACGTGATTTGGAAAACTTTCAACACCGGCGCATGCGCAATACGTTCTGAGTGGGATCGCGCTTCATTTAAATAATAGACGCCCCCTACCCGCCCAATTTGAATTACAAATTGCGGCGGCATAGTGTAAACAGCATACGCTACCTCTGCACAAAAAGAGGTGATTCTACCTGAATCTAGCCCTATCTCTTTGTCTGTCTGTCCATGTTAATTATACATTTTTTTTCATTTTTCAGGATTCGTTCCCAACGGATGTAGCACCTGGTAGTCGGGTGGCTACTGAAACAAGGGGTCGGGGTGGGGTGGACGTCAGCCGAGGGGCGGCTGTGATGACCCGTTGCTAACACTGCTGCAGCAAGTGCGGGAGGAGAGGCGCAGTGTAGATGTATTTCTGGATCCTAACAATCCATGCACCATATTTTGTCGCAGTCTGTATCCTATACTGGAGGACATTGGGGGAGACCAGGAGAAGATTTGTATGAGTTTCTTGTCTTCCATTGCAAATCAATTTTGTGCAGCTAAATTAAGTGGTGGGCCCACAATAACATGCGATTCAATTTTTTCTCTTGCTAAGCCAACAGCCCCTGGCACCTCAGCAGTGCAACCATCCCCCTATTATCCCACTCCTCCCAATCCCACACGACCTACACCATCTTATTCTCAAATGTTGTCCCATTCATATGATGATTTCACCCCAGCCACCTCCTCCCATTCCCTTCCCCGTACTCTGCACCCCGCTACCAACCAGAATCGTGGAATGAGCGCCAGCCCCAATTAATATCCCGTCCCAAATCCCCACATGCCCATGGAGATCAAGTCTCCACCCCACTTATCACCAGCTTGGATAAAATCTCACTTTTTTTTCTTTTAATAAATATTTCTTTCTCCTGTAAAAAAATTGTTCAACTGTCTTTTTTTATGATGCAAAAAAGCACTCCTTTTCCCTCTGCCTTCAGACGGGCGTATGCTAGCCCTTTTTGGGCTTAGCATACACCCGCCAGAAGGCAGAGGGCAAAGGACTGAAAATGGGCTAGCATACGCTTGCCAAGATGCAGAGGGCAAAGGACTCCTTTGCCCTCTGCCTTCAGACGGGAGTAAGCTTGGCCTTTGCCCTCTGCCTTAAGGCAAGCGTATGCTATGGACTCAAAAAAGGATAGCATACGCTTGTCAGCAGGAAAAATGGACATATGAAAAGATATTTTTGTTAGACAAATGCTTATTTCCAAAAAACAAAAGAAAGTTATACTGTATACATCTTTATTCAAAATTTATCTCTATCTGTATAGAAGTAAGCTGTATCGCAATCCATGTGTATTCAAATTTTGTCTTTCACACAAAATCATTCTGCCATGACACCTCTCCTTCTGGGGATTCAAAAAATGCAGCGAACTGGTTGCGAATGGTCATGACCCGTGCCGTTGAGCGTAGGTCCATAAATTGCACCCTCTGTGATTGGTGACTGGCCTCCGGATCAACGTTGCTGCTGTCATTGTCCCTAAGGTAATTATGGAGAACACAGCAAGCCAGAACAACTTTAATGGCGTTCTCCACATCAAGATGTATGCTTGTTAGCAAAACGTGCCATTTGGCTGTGCACACCCCGAATGCACATTCCACAACACGGCGTGCACGGCTGAGTCTGTAATTGTATATTTTTTGCTGCCGGTTGAGACAATAGCCGCTGTATGGCCTCATGAGGTTTTCTGCCAAACCAAAGGCCTCGTCTGCCACCATAACTAGAGGCAAACTGGGTTCCTCTGTGCAGGGTAGAGGCCTGCTTTCTGGGATGTTCAGTTGTCCCGCATGTATATGGCGTCCAAAGGCCGACTCGCAGAAGATACGGGCGTCACCTTGGCTGCCATAAGCTCCCACATCCACCAAAAGAAACTTGAGGTATGCATCTGATAATGCGAGTAGGACCACGGAAAAATATTTTTTGTAATTGTAATATGATGATCCTGAGTGCGGAGGCTTCCTCACCCTGATGTGTTTCCCATCAAGGGCACCAATCCAATTTGGGAACTGTGTTTTCTCCCAAAACGTGTCAACAACAGATTCCCAGATCTCCTCTGTGGGCTCTGGCATGACAATGTTATGCAATTCCTCCCATATTGCCACACATGTTTCCTTCACTACTCTGGAAACTGTTGTTACGCCAAGAAGAAAATAATGGTGTAATGTTGCATAACTGTCCAGTAGCAAGGAACCTAAGATAAAAAAAAAATGGACATATTGAAAAAAAACAAAAATAAAAATAAGTCCTAAATCTAACCTAACCATAACCCTAACCCTATCCCCTATCACAGAACCCTAACCCCTAATCATAACCTCTATCCAAGAACCCTAACCCTATCCCCTAACCAGGGCCGGCGCTACAACTAGGCGTATTAGGTAGCCGCCTATAGCGCACTGCCACCTAGAGCGCAACTCTGGCTGCTGTGTATACACAGCGCTCTGTCGTGATGATGTCACAGCCTTGTGTATGTGTAGAGCTGAGCCGGGTGTCAGTAGGGGGATAGACGAGTGCGAGGAGGAGGGGAGGAGTGCAGAGACGGCGCTGCTCAGTCAGTCACTGGGGAATGCAGATTTTTAGTGGAGCCGCTCTGCAATAGAAGTGTATGGGAGAGATCTGTGCTCCTCTCCTTCCTAGGCACAATACACAGAGCAGCCTACAACTGAAGTGTCTTCCGCCCAGCTCCTGACACTCATCCTGGGCACTGACTAGCTGGGGGGGGGGGGAGCCGCAGATCCCGTGTATAAGGATACACACAGTTCCTGGGTCTGTAAACCCGCTGTGCCCATTTTTAGGGATTCCCACCATCCCTGTGGTGAGTTCTGAGGTTTGGACACCCGCTGTGCCCATTGTGCGGGGTTCCCACCATCCCTATGCTCAGTTCTGGGGTCTGTACACCTGCTGTGCCCATAATGAGGAGTTCCCAATGATAAGCTGCACTGATGGAGGTTGCACTCTATATAGCCAGCCTAGAGCACACAATAGTCAGGGGTGCCGTACTGATGCCCCCACCACCTCCAGGCTCAGTGACTGCCCCCCCCCCCGCCAAAAAAAATGGTAGCAATCAAAAATAGGTGGGGTATACATGGGCAGGAAAAAGAGGGTGGGGTCAGGGGTGGAGCCAAAGGGGGGCGCAAAATGAGGTTTCACCTAGGGTGTCAAAAATCCTTGCACCAGCCCTGCCCCTAACCCTATCCCCTATCCCAGAACCATAATCCCGAACCATAACCTCTATCCAAGAACCCTAACCCTATCACCTAACCCTAACCCATATGTGTTTTACACTTACCTGAGTGTCACTAAGAGCCGTTCCTCCGGTGAAACCGAGTTGCGCATTGCAGTGTCCATCCTGGTCAGCCTCGGTCTGAGCCTCTCCAACAGGTCGTCGAATCGTGCCTCTGACATTCTTGTGAAGTTAATAAATTTGTTTGGATAGATACGCAATTCCGAATACAAATTGTGAAAATAGCCCGTTGACACCCGATGGGAGACCATAGGATGCACCCAATACTGATGCCGTCTCCTGCTTCTCTCCTCCTCCTGTCTCCTCCGTGGTCTCCGCAAGGCAATCAGAATGATCGCCTCATCTACTTTCTGCAGGACGGGATCCATATTTCTCCTCAAATTAGACAAGATGCCAAAAATTTCTAACAACTGAAATATGCTGTCTCCTCTCTCACTATCTCTCTCTCTCTCTCTCCAAACAAAATGGCACCGACACATGCTCTGTTATGTTTTCTGATGTATTGTGGGAAATTTGGGAGTGTATATAGCCTAGAGATGGTTTTTTTTCCAAAAAAACGCTGCCTAACGCTAGCGTTAAAAAACGCACACAAACGCGCAAAAACGCTAATGCAAAAACACGGTAAATATCGCGTTTTTAACGCCGATTTTTCCAGGAATACCTAGCTTTTTTACAGCTCAATTTTAAAATGCCAGTGGAAATGAAGCCTTTTTATTGTTCTTTTTTATGTTTGTATTTTTATTCAATTATACATTTTGGACATGGTGTCAAAATGTCCTTTTTGCAGTTCGTTTTGGTAATGCCCCAATTTATTTTTTTCTTTACAGAAGGTTTAAAAAAATTAAAATTTTTGACAAGATTACCAGCATCAAAATATATATATATATATATATATATATATATATATATATATATATATATATATATATATATATATATATATATATATATTAAACTTTCAAAACACATTTGTTGGTCTCTTTAAAAAAAAAAAATATTATGGAATACGTCAATGGTTGTTAGTACTAGGTAGAGGTGCACAATTATGGGAAACATGTGAATTGTGTTTTTTTTTTTTTTTGTTAAAATAAAGATCACGATTCTCTGCGTAACATCAACTTTAAGGCTTCATTTCCACTGGCGTTTTTACAGCCACTGTTGTTAGGCTTTTTTACAGCTTAAAAACGCCTGTCCATGTTTATTTTGTAAAAATAAAGTTTTTGAGCGTTTTTGAGCGTTTTTGAGCGTTTTCGCGCGTTTTTGAGCGGTTTTTAACGTCTGGCGTTTTTACAGCTCTACTCTGGAGCTTCAGAACGCCCTGGTCCTGCGTTTTTTTTACAGCTCAAAAACGTCTGTGGTCATGATGCCATAGAATAACATGGACAGGCGTTTTTAAGCTGTAAAAAACGCTCAGAAAAGTGGCTGTAAAAACGCCAGTGGAAATGAAGCCTAACAATTGAAGCCCTGTACACACGGGCAGGAATCCCGTCTGGAAAAAAAAACGTTGGTTTTCCCGACAGGTTTCC